>NC_054562.1:7967481-8014981 GCF_017654505.1 Polyodon spathula
GCAACAGGTGCCTTATCATGCCTAATCAAGTTGAAAACGAAGGATTCATATTCAAGGGGTCGGGCGTCTCTAATGGAATGGTTTGTGAAGATGAATTGAAATGGTCACACATGAACTGGATGACTGATGTGGCCAAATGCCCCAACTAGAGAGTACTGTTTTCAATTTGGTACTCTCCAATAACCAAGGCAGGGTGAACAACAGACATGCTACTGAAACAAGGGACCACAGCATGAACAATTTTGAAGCCTACAGAAAAGTCAAACCGCTTCTATAACTCTGGTCTATAGCTTTATTGAAAGGCTAAGTCTGCTGTTGACTTGTGATGAGGCAATGGAAAGCGAACCCCCTTCTGGTCCTTTTCTTGCAATATTGTAACTAAAGTAATTTGAAGAAACCTAGAAGGCAGATGCAGTAAGCTTTGCCTATTTGATTCTATTGTTGTGGCCTGTTTCTGAACAGCAACATGTCAACAGGTTTGGAGATTAAGGAGTTAATCCATGGGTAATAAATTACCATCATCCTCCTCCCAGGGTCTGCTTTAGAAAGAATAATGATACAGCAAGTGTAAAAGCAGGTTTGTGTGTAAAATACAAATCGCTGCCACAGAGAAACACGGGCAGGACCCTTCAAGAATCTTCTGAGAAACAGGAGCCAGCAGGCATACATACAAGTAGCTTTCCAGTCAAGGTGGGAGAGAGCAGTAACTCTAGAATTAGGGGTAATAAAGGAGCCTCTGAGATATACATGGAGATAAAAAGCTGCTGAAGTGAAGGTGCATGTGAAAGCTCTAAATTTAACAATTCCAAAAACGTTTATATCTAGTTAAGAAAGAAGCAGCTAACACAGGCTGAACACACTTTGCGCCTGGTGGGCAGCTCTGTGCGCGTGTCCCCCCTGTCTGGAGCACTGCAGGACAGGAGCGTGCAGTGCAGTAGCAGCTGCAGCAGCGTCCGAGTTGCCTCACCTATGGGTGGAGACGTGGCAGCTGGCAGGACTGGACCTTTCTCACCATCTGCACCGCCGGGCACTTTGCCGAGGTCCAGCTGCGGGAGGGTCTTGGCGGGGGGCGTGTTGGCAGTGGCGGCCTGGGCGACGACATTCCCCAGCACTGGGTCAGGGCTCTACAGAATCGAAGCAGGGTCCGTTAGCAAAACGAGTGGACATCTTGAGACAAGACAGGAAGAGGAAAAACGAAGCCTTCCATTCATTCTGGAAGCTACAGCACAGTGCTTGTGTGGCTGTTGCAAGCTTGATGGGCCTGCAAATCAACT
Organism: Polyodon spathula; assembly: GCF_017654505.1. Lineage (NCBI taxonomy): Eukaryota > Metazoa > Chordata > Actinopteri > Acipenseriformes > Polyodontidae > Polyodon > Polyodon spathula. The sequence goes on from NC_054562.1 coordinate 7,968,756, forward strand.
CTCTCGCAGGAAAGATCGCTCTACTCAATCTGGCAGAGCATTAAACTTCTCGTAGAAAGAAAGATACTACAAGAAAAAAAAAAACACAGCTATTTAAATCGGGGTCTTTTTACAATGTGTATAGTTGTTTTTATGGATCTGATAGCACCATTGTTTTATACACCAGTTGTCCTGGCTGGGACCTGAAAATAACTTCTTTCTCCCCGTGGCTCTGCGTGTAGCTCAGCTTCTTGTTTTGCGATGTGGATAAGCAGTACAGGGGGGGCAGGATTACAATGAATCACACTATCAGCACGTCTATCTGCACTAACCAACCAAGGGGCTCAATGAATGACAAATGAAAATGTATTGCAATACTTCATAACACGGTAGAAGCAAGTACCTCATAAAAGACAAGTCCTAGTTTTCTACTGCCAGCTGCTCTAGGGCACAGGTGTTAACTACACTGCTTAAAACGCTTGTGAAAAGCGAGGAAGTTGACCTCATTCTTACACACACTGGAAGCGAAATGAAACAAGGACGTCTGGAACAGTGGTGGCAGCACCACTGATGTCGCCCGAAGTGCCACTTCCTCCCTCTCTGACCAGTTTCAAAGCAAGGCATGAGATGTGAATTAAAAATGAATATCAGCTTTGCAATTTGCCAGCAATTATAACATTTGATTTCTGGTGCCCATTTACTCTTCTCAAAGTTTTTGCACGTGCTCCACACATACCACAGGGAGGCTCCGCAGGCTCTGAAGTCAATGAATGGACGCTGGAGAAACAGCTGTAACACACACTGTATAATCGCTGGGTCCTGTCAGCACTGTGCTGGAGAAGCAGCTGTAACACACACCTGTATAATCGCTGGGTCCTGGCAGCACTGTGCTGGAGAAGCAGCTGTAACACACACCTGTATAATTGCTGGATCCTGGCAGCACTGTGCTGGAGAAGCAGCTGTAACACACACCTGTATATCGCTGGGTCCTGGCAGCATCGTGCCAGCTGCAGACTGGCTGAAGGTGGTCACTCTGCTTGGCTGCCCTCGCAGGGTTACAGTTATGGTGGTCGGTGCCTTCAGCCCTGCCAAGGTACAAAAAATTATCGTGAACTCCTTTATATAACCAGGTGGGGACCGCGAACAGACTCTCAGGCACAGCAGTGAAATAAGCGACAAAAAACAACGGCAGATGAAAGATCTTCACTTGCATTCATTTAGTTGACAGTGAATGTGCCAAGTTTCAACTAGCACGTGACCGGAACCCTAGAAGTCTTGAAATGCAAGGCAACTTAATTTCAATGCCTTTCACACGAAACCCACAAATCTGAAGAGTCTTGAGAAACGAGATCTGCCTTGTGTTTGCTCCAACGCGTCTAACTGGCGTTGCTGCACCCCGGAGACGTACCGCCACTCTGGCTGGAGATGTGTGCCAGTCCCGGCAGGCTACTGGCGAGCTTGGCCAGCCCTCCGTTGCCCAGGAGCTGGTGGATGGCGGTGGTTTTGCCGGTGCCCGCTCCCCCGCTGGTGACCACAGGAAGGGTCCTGACCAGTGTGCCACTCCCCGTGGTGAAGGTGCCCAGAACCTGGCCCTGCGTCTTCATTCCGGGAGCCTGCCAGGGAACACACACACACACACATCACGTGACACAGCTTTGCTCTACACGCACGCACGCACATGCACAATTGACGCTGCACAGCTCAGCTCTTCAGCATATACTGTGAGGCAGTGTGGCCTACTGGTTACGGTTGAGGGACTGGGAGGAAGGCAGTGAAGCAAAAAAAAAAGAAAACAGTTTTATTTAAAAACAAATAATTACACTAAATAAATAAATAAATAAATAAACATGCACAAGGAAGGAAGCAAGTACCAAACAGCAACGCGGTGGAACCTATGTGAGGTGCATGCTTGCAGAGCGGAAGTCAAGTCATTATTAGCAATCTGGTGTAAGAGTTACCTGTGTGGCGGTGGGTCTGTTCCAGGTGTAGGTTACCTGAGTGCTGGTCCCTGCACTGGCTGCTGTGGAGGGCAAGCTGGGAGACCGGGTGACAATTTCCTGGATGCTGAAACTCAAGCCCTGGAGCAAGCTGCTAGCAGAGGGGGTGCCTGGAGAGAGGATCCATCACAGAGATCAGGAAGGTGGAGATACAGACCGAGGATCAATCACAGAGATCAGGGAGGTGGAGATATTCACACTTTAAGAAGCATTTCCTTCAAGAGGTTTTAGGTTGTTGTTAATTAACTGAACAATACTTAAATAAACACAAAACATTCCCTCCGTCTCCCTTGTTTACAGTTAATCAAGTACTCAAACCACTCATACTCTCTACAGTCTGCTCTAAGGTAGGGCAGGAAATCTCAGTGACATTTTCTACTTTCTGTGTCATTTATAGCCTTGGTGTAGCAGCAAAGATGCCAGTGCCCTGGGAGAAAGCAAAGCTCCATCCAAACGGCTTTTAAATCACTCAACGCAGAACTTAAGTGCCTTTGACTAGTAAGTTAAAAAAATAATTAAATAAATCTGATTTCAAATTATCACAAAAAAAAAGTAATAATAATAAAAGAGACATTCTTTGTCAAGCCATTGCTCTCTCTTTCCAAAAGCTGGAGAAAAGGGGAAATGATCCAGAAATACTAGGGTCAGCCAGGTCTGTTCTGTGTCCAGTTCGCCGGGAGGTACCTTGTGTGGCTGCAGCAGGGCGGGGGGAGCCGGGCCCCGGGCGGCTCTGCTGGCTGTGGAAGGAGCTGGGGGCCACCACTCCACCACCTGAGGCTTCAGACACACTAGCAGATCTGGAGATACAGAGAGACACAAAGCTCTTACTCTATCACTGCCCAATTAAAAACAAATCCTACTTTAAAAAAAAAATAAAAAAATTGCTCACTGTGAGCAACATCCACCACAGATAAGTAAAAATACATCCATGGATTCCTAGCGGGGAAAAAAATGCAAGTGCTTGCTGACTTGTATTTGTTTTACTTACTGACTGCCAAAAGTAAGAGCAAAATCCTCAGTTATAGAAAAGATACACGACAGTTCAAAGCAGGTAACTCATTAAGCAACTTGTTTTACAGATTAAGCATTGCTGTTGCTGCAAAGCTTTGAAGCAGGTACAGCAATGTCAGGCTGCGACATGCTTCATCGAAATACGGAAAACGCACCCGCTTTGGAACACCCACGTGCACAGTATATAAAAATCAGCAACACGGGGAGATCTTGGAGGCACATCTGAACACAAACACGCACCTCTGTCCTGTAAGAAGCCCTGACAGCTCCTTGGCCCCGGCAACAGATTGCCCCACTGTCACAGTCAAAGGCTTCCCCCCTGCGCCTCCTAGATCAAGGAAAACAAAGAGGAACATGTCAAGATTTAAAGCCCAAACAAACACCTGACAGATCCCAGAATCTGGTTCTCTGGCGAGACCTCGACAGTCTTCCAGTGGCAGATTTGCATTTCTGTAGACATCTTCACAGGCTCCTGGTACAGAAAGACAACACGAGGATCAAATACAGGGTACAGGATGCCGTCCAGCACAAGGTAATACCCATGCTCTGGCCCCTGAGGGGTGAAAAAAAATCAGTTTGTATCTTCAACAGCACCCGAGAACACGCCTGAACTGTATCCTTTAAGCTGTGAAATTCACAGGATCAATGCACTGGCTGGCTACTGAATAGCATTTTGAATCCACAAGGAAGAAACAGGAAATCACGGCTTGATCTGGTTCGAATCGTTACCGTCCTGCACAGCCATGGCGCTCCCTGCGTTCTCCCCGTGTGACAGGATGGTCACTTTGATTTTGGCTCTCTTGGGGGACTTGGCCGGCGTGGGGAGGGAGGTCTGTCTCTTCAGTTGCGCTCTGTCCTCTTTGTCCAGCCCTTCAGCCTGCCCGGTGGACACAGGCACTGCAGAGACAGAGAGAGAGACACACACACACACACAGTCAGACCTGCTCAAGGGCAAAGCCTGGGCTCTACTGCTTCATCACACACCAATAAATACCAGATCCTGGGCCCACAACCTCAGAAGGGAGAGACAGAGATAGCGAGGGAGGAAGGAAATGAGAGAGGGGAGCAGGGAATACTGTAAAGCCATAAATATTTGGCTAATCACACCCATAAAAAACCTATTTTGCTCCAGAAACGTTGGCCAACTATTGCAATACACCAAGTATGTATTGTTAGTGGAATTTGATATTCGTGCCAAAAATGTTTGCAGTCCACCCCCCCACCCCCACCCCATATGTGAAAAACACATAATAAAAGGCTTGCATATATTTATGGCTTTACAGTATACAAGGATACCTTAATAGAAGAGGAGACAGGGAGAAGCACAGTGAGTAAAACAAACGCATAATAAAACAAAGAGGGTGACGGGTCAAGTTTAAACACAGAGAAAGAGGGAACAGTGAGCGATTGGGGTAGAAGGGTTGTGTACAGCTTTGAAGAAAAGTTTTGCATCACCTAGAATTTTAAGATTGAGACATAATAAAAACCTATCTGAAGGTAATTTAAAATAGCAAATAATTTATTTCGACTTTGAGGCAAAATTAGTTAAATGAGCTCTATGGGGAGCTGCAAAACTTTTGGCCATAGCTGTAGAGCGCAGGACAGATAAGAGAGACAGAGAGATACTCACCAAAGAGACAGGAGGGGCTGCCAGGAGGAGCTGCCTTCCTCACCAGCATGTTTTGTTTCAGAAAAGCAGCGAACTGAGCTGAAACGAACAGAGAGAAAGAGAAAAAAAAGACAAAAAAAGAGTTATAGAAGGAAAGACAGGAACAGCGAGGAGGCACACACAGAGAGAGAGAAAGAGGGCCCAGGACAAGCCATTTCACCTTCAACAGAGGCAATACACCATGCTAAGATATACCCCACCCCCTGCCAAAATTGTAACCCTGTACCTTCTCTAACAGATCCCCCACCTCTCCCTCTATATAGGAGTTCTATCAATGCAAGGTTACAGAACTGTATCCCCCGAACTGCCAATGTTTGCTCCAGTAGTGGTACATTATTCAACTGGTTTCACTCGACTTTATGAAGCAAAATGGGTTCGTTCTATGGGGTGATGCGAAGCTGCTGCATGTATACGGCTCTGAGAGCGCACAGCCTGTACCTTGTGCTTGTTTGTGCGTAAGCACGGCTCCTGATCTCTGCATGTGTGTTTTCAGCAGCTGGGTAGCTGTGATCAGGCTGGATTTCTGAGCCGGAGACAGAGCTGACGTTTTAGTCTTTGGGCTGGAGGCCGGACTGCTGGAAACACTTGACAAATCCTAATGCAAAAACAGGAAGGACAGGCAAGGGGGCGTATTTAGGGGAGCGGTTCAGGTTCAGAGGGTTGGCACATGACTTTCTGTGTGTGGAATTGGATGCAGTAGCTGTGCTTCTGCTGCTACAGAGTGGAAAATAAAACTGACTGGAACAAGCAGCTAAATTTGAAGAGTCAATTAACTAAAATTAGGACTGCACTGGAAACAAGTCCCGAACTGGTCCAAGTTGTTTAAATTAACCAATTAACCCTCCATCCAGACCCTGAAGTGGTTCATTATCTCATTTTACCTGGAGTGGAATGGCCCTCCAGGACTGTGATTGATTGCACACCCCTGCTGTAGAGCTCCCTAGCCCTGCCGAATCACTCACCTCCGACTCGGAGGGGGAGATGGGCAGCCGTGTGGCCGGGGAGGCAGGCCTGCTCTTCTCCAGCTCGAACGGCAGCTCCCTCCGCGAGTCACGCTGCTTCTTCTTCTTCTCTGTGTCGAGGTCGCGGGGGTCGGCCGCAGCATGGCTCTCAGCGCGGGTCAGAACTCCCGTCAGGAAATCCGCAATCTCGTCCTGCCAATCAATCAATCAATTAAATCAATCATGGAACCAGCACAGCGCTCCATACCGGAGACGGGAACGTGTTATTTCAAATTAAAATGCTCTGGAAACGTACGTACCTGAATGCAGCGGTCCACCATGCTCTGCGTCAGCCCTTCAGACTTCATCTTTGCTGTGCTGATCCTGCAAATCAACGTACAGAGTGAAGGCTTTGAAACAGTCGATCTGATCTTCATTAACCTGTGTTTTTACAGGCAAATATTTGAGCTGCTGGGCATTGACAGTTAAATCCGGTTTGGGTGTATGTAGACTGTCTCCTGATAAAGCAGAATGTGCAGAAGTCTAAACTATTTTTTTTTTTTTACTTTTCCGTACGAGACGCTAAAACTTTTTGCAGAACATTGACCTGATGGAATTTAAACATGGTTTGACATTTGGGGTTGCTGAAGGTGGCCTTAATACTGAATACTTGGGGTTGCCTTAATATTAGAAGGGACTTTACAATCTAGTCGATAGGAGTAAATCGCTAATGTTAAAAGATACCTCTACTGCATGGTGGTCTTTTCACCCAGGTGGTCCTAGAGAGGTTTTACTGTAGGGTTATTGACACTGGCAGTGTGGAGCCCCAAAGGTACTCTTTGTTCAGTGGGATACTGCAGCTGTAAACCCCAAGTCTGTGAGCTCACCGGAGGTTGTCATCGGCTCCCCCCACCACCACCATGCTGTTGTCTCCCCGGATCTTCTCTCTGAACTCCTCCATGGTCTCCACGCCGCATTGCAGGGCGTTCTGACCAATCACAAACAGCACTGGGGTCTTCAAGTCCAGCAGGGGGTCGTCCACATCCTGCACGACAAAATAAAAAAGCTTTGTCAGCTCAAAGAACACTGTCTGTGCACAAGAACTACTTAGAATGAAATATCGAATTCAAAAGGAGGCAATCTTAGGTAGTTAGGTAGTTGTTATCAGAACATCACAAGAGTTATTGATATCCTTCACACACCTACCTGTGGGAGGATGCTCAGTCAGTAAATCAGCGATATAGAAACAATGGGCACTCCTGTCTGAAAATGTTAGACCTCTTTGAACTTTAATCAAGCATCTTAAACAACTTCTAAAAGTCTCCTGCGTTTTACCATTTTACACGAATGCCATGTGCAGCTTATTAAAGTCTCCAATTAAATCAGACAAGTTGCCTATTTTGATCATTTTATCAGGATTTTCAGTGACACGACAGATCAAAACAGCAGGAGCAATGGGGTGTTGTAATGCACGTGTTGTTTTTTTTTTTTTTTTTTAATAAAAGTCTTACCCCTCTGGGCCCGGAGATGGTGAAGAGAGGGAAGCCGAGGCAGATCACTGCAGTCACAAACTCCATTACTGCTACCTGAGGGCACATTACAGCATGCAATCATTGTGTGTGTATTTACAGCAACACAAATTAAAAACAATGCCAACTTTCTTATTGTCTGCAACGAGGGGTGCGAAACAGGGTTTAAAATGTACCGACAGGTTGGATCTGCTCATCCAAATTGTCAGTTTCCTCCTCGTGATGCTTTAGTCGCTTTCAGATGTATTTTAGAGAAGCAACTGTTTGAATGAGAAAGCGCTCAATTGCTTGTGCACCTTAAGGGGCTCACTCTGCTATTCCAGCTGGGACCCCAATGCACAGGAGACGTTCCTCAGTTACTCACATGACAGGCGATGAGGGCTCCGACATTCCAGCCAACCAGAATGATAGGCTTGTGTGGGAAGTGGCTGTGCACCTGTTCGAAGGACAGAGAGGCGGGAGTTAAAAAAAAAACACACACACACACACTCAAAACAACCACCGTCAGCCTGAGGATCCGATTTCCAAAGCTCCGTGACACGGGAGTGAATCTGGAGCAGTGAAGCTCAGAAACTCAGTAACGCAAACCCACGTTTGCAAATCACTCCTCAACAACATCATTTAACTGAGCAACCTGGAGCATTACATATAAAGCTGATATGAAGAAAGAAAAGCTGATGCATTCTTTTAAAACTGCAAAAAAAAAAAAAAAAAGTACTCGAAATACACTAGCCGAGATTTTTGTGTTTTTTTAACCACACGCTTTAACCCGGGGGTCTCCAGCCCTGGTCCTGGAGAGCCCCTATCCAGCACGTTTTCTAGGTGTCTTTACATCAGCAGTAGCTAAAGATCTGGAACGCCTGTTCATCTTGACTGATTAAACCAATAACTGGTTCAACTAAGTAACTGAGAGATTGGCCGAAACGAAAACCAGCAGCCACAGCAGCTCTCCAGGACCAGGGCTGGAGCCCCCTGTTTTAACCCTTTGCTGGCCAGTGTCCAATAAATTTGACGTTTAGAAAATAGGCATTAAAACAGGTATGGGAACATACCCAAGGCAGTAAAGGGTTAATAATGTAAGTGAGGTGTTTTTTTTTTATTGGTTAATGTCTCAATGTGTTTAAAAGTACTAAACTAACATAGTAAAAGCACCTTCAATCCGGAAGAGATTTTTAACCCAAATAAATGGTACCTCTAGAACCTTTCCCCTCACTGCTCCGATCATGTGCTCCAGACACTGGGTGATCCCAACATTGGCTCCGTTATTTACAAGGTGTGTGGACACAGGGATAACCTGAAACACAAATAGGTTTATCCATCAGTCCGACGACAGCTGGCTAGGGGCTCCAAACACTACAGCAACAACTCCACATAAACCCATTCAAGGGCTTTCAGTACATTTTATTAGGTCTAGCTTGCTTAGTGAATCAGAAAGACCTGCAGTGATCTAGCCCTGCAAGTGCTCCTGACCTGCATGATCTCAGCCTCGCTCCCTCAATCTGAACAGATACAAAGCTACTTTTTATCACATGCACGCCTCTGAAAGGTGTTGCACGACAATTCAAGCAAGAGCCCAAGTTGATTCCAAACAAACACAGTTGCATCGTTTAACTTGACTGCATGAGTTGGCTGTGTTTTAACTGTAATCCAGGCACCCTGCTGACAGACACAGACAGACAGAGACACACCTTCCCCAGGCAAGAGAGCTGCGACTGCCAGAAACGGAGACGGCGTGAGGTGGGGAAGACTTGACTGGTCGGCCCGGAGGGAGCGATCAGGATTAGGGGGGACCCTGGGAGCTTGCTCTGCAAAACAAACAAAACAATGAAATCGGTTGAAAGAGTGAGAGGCTTGAAGGAGGGAGCCTCTATCTATACAATAAGCTAATGCAAACAAACCGGTAAGTGAACAAAGTCCTGTGCCTGTAGAGGCTACAGAAGAATTACGAAGCAGGGTGCAGAAAAGTAAATTACACAGAAATTTTAATAGCGGAAATAAACTTAGCAACCAACTGGCAATTTAAATACAATAAAAATCATTTGTCAGCCTCTAGTCTTTTGCTTACTGAGAAAGGGAGCACTGGCATCAGACACTACTGGGATAAAAGAACAGCACCCCAGTCTGGCGCCAGCTCCTGTGGGAGTCTGGCAGGAGCTCTGCGGTCCATGTGGCGTGTGGTCACTATGGAGGAGGCGTACCGGCTTGTTGTGAGAGAGGACCCCCACGGCCGGGTCCCAGGGTCTCTTGAGCAGGAGGGAGAGCGCCTCAGCCCCCGCCGCGCCACCCTTCACAGACGAGGACAGCAGCATCCTCTCAATCATCGTGGGAACCTGCAGAGGAGCACAGCACAGCCGTCAGCTCAGCAGGGCTGGGCCACTACACTAAACAGCCTACTGATTCTTCACAGAAAGAGCGGGACCTTCACTTTTTTATTTTAATATCAGTTTATAAACCAGCTATGTCAAAACAATAACAATGACAAGAATCCTTTATTTATACTTATTTTTAGGTGGTTATTAACATGATCTGCGTTTGCTTCAAAAGCTCATTAAACACTCATCAACAGAGTTTTGCTCTTGGAACTAGTAATTAAGTGCTACAAGCAATAAATGAAGACTATTAAACCTATTGCTTTTTCCAAGCTTATGTAAAATCAGTATTTTATATTTTAGTTCAAAATGCAGAAGCGAACATTCAACGACAATGGATTGTTTGCTGCGGCCCTGCAGCTTGGAGAACATCGTTCTGTTCCAGAGTGCCGGCTTGGCGCTTGCTTTGAAAGGGGAGCGGACCACCTCCTCACCTTGCTCTTGAGCGTCTGCAGCACGTCCAGATAGGCTGCCAGCATGGGCAGGCTGAGCGAATCCACCAGGGTGCAGTGCAGCCACTGGGTGAGCTTGGTGTCCCAGCTGACGCTGGCCAGGGCGTGGCGCACCTTCCGGGCGCACTTATCCACCGCGATGCGGCGCAGCACCGGCTCGTTCAGCGCCTGCAGGGGGGGAACGGCAACATCAGAACTGCATCAAACCAAAAGCGTCACATGTTCGAACGGAGCCCGGTGAGGGCACTGTCGCTTTAACTGTCTGAATAACCTCCAAAACTGTGTGACCCAGCACAGAATACAGGCTGTACAGCCACACGCACACTGCGCCACGAGGGCCCCCCGTCTCACCTTCTCGTTGGCTAGTCTTGCCTGCCGCTCAGCCAGCAATGCCTTCATCACCTTGTTAAACAGCTTGTTCTGGGCCATGGACCAGCCAGCCCTGCGTAGGAAACAAAACACTAAAATGGATATTTTCCACCCCCAAAGCTCTCTGCGGTACAATAGCATAACTAGGAATAAGGCTAAGGCTGCTCCTTTTGCTCTGACCTCTTTAGGGCTCCTCCACTCTGTTCTGCATCCCTCCAAGACCTATTCTGTGTGAAGCGCCAGGGGGCCCCCGTGTTGGAAGCACGTGATTTAAGACATAAACTGGTTCTCTAATGCGTATTTTTCATGGCGTTACCAATTCCAGAATCCTTCTCTCTAAAATGTCACCACTATACAGATACGCATTAAACAGGCCCTTGAATTTGTTACTTGCTTCCTGAGCTACAACATAGCTTTAAAGGGCATTAATAACCTATTGCAAATAACAGCAACAGCAGCTTGGGTGGCTCAATGGGACAAAGTGACGATAAAGTAGAGAAGGCAACTATGAAAGAATAAACAAAGACGTGCAAGCAACCGGATCTTAGAGCAATAATGAAAACAACTGGTTTGGACACCTCTCTACAAATAGCCAGCTCAGCACACGAGGAAAGGGCATCTCCCCGGTCTGAAACTCCCTGTCTTTTTTTTTTTTTTATAACGTACTTGTTGACTTGCTCCTCCCAGTCGTCGGGCGGTGGGGGTGCGTCCGCATCAGTCCGTGCGAAGACCACGTGACGTTCACACTCGTTCATCACGCTCCTCGCCTTCTGATCGTCATACAGAGGCATCGGCGTCGCGGTCACCGTTTCCACGTCGATAGACATTTCCGTCTCTCTGCAGACACACCAGATAATATTACACCATGTGCACAGAAAAGACCTGAAACAGTCATAAGTTCCCAATATCCCCATGTACAGAGATGAAGGCTGAAGTGTTGTTTCAGCTGGAGTATTTTAGGGCAGGAGAACAATGTACAGTTTTGAAGGAAATAAATCACACAGAAGCAAAAGCTACTACAACGTAGTTTAACGACTCGCTCTGAGATATTTTTACAGGGCCTACTGTAATATAAAAAACTGACGATTGACGTATGTATTCAATAAGAACAACATTATAGATTTTGAGCATTAGATTTTAGGGAAATAACCCAGCTAGGCTATCTGAATATCCTTGCTTCAAAGTGTTGCAATATTCTAGAGAACCGATAGTTGAGACACACGTTTATCTTGTTCAAATGAGCAGAAATCAAGACACCCGAGAGAGTTACTGTATGTGTTGAACCAGCCGCTCTCACCCGGAGGAATCCTGCTGCCGCCGTGGCGTGACGAACAGCATGCGTGTGGGCCGGGCGCTGCTGGCATCGGGGTGGGCGCTCCAGGGCTTGGCATAGCTGTGATCCAGGAAGACCAGGTCCAGCTCGCGCTCGTGCACGGACAGCTGGAACAGCAGGGAGGTGCCCATCCTCCGCGCCGACGTCTGGAAATCCCGCTCCCCACCCCGATACATCTTCCCTCGGCCTTTCTCCAGCTCTACTGCTCCCGGCAACGTGGCCCTGCTGGGGAGGAGACACACACACAGGGAGATTGAAACATGACAGCAAATGCACCAGGCAACGGAAGTGTAGCACAGCAAGCATGGGAAAGCATTACAGAGCATAGAAAAAGCATGGAAAAGCATTACATAGCATAGAAAAAGCATGGGAAAGCGTTACAGAGCATAGAAAAAGCATGGGAAAGTGTTATAGAGCATAGCAAAAGCATGGGAAAGCATTACAGAGCATAGAAAAGGCATGGGAAAGCGTTACAGAGCATAGAAAAAGCATGGGAAAGTGTTATAGAGCATAGAAAAAGCATGGGAAAGCATTACAGAGCATAGAAAAGGCATGGGAAAGCGTTACAGAGCATAGAAAAAGCATGGGAAAGCATTACAGAGCATAGAAAAGGCATGGGAAAGCATTAGAGCACAGCAAAAGCATAGTAAAGCGTTATAGAGCACAGCAAAAGCATAGTAAAGCGTTATAGAGCACAGCAAAAGCAGGGGAAAGCATAGCAGGGAAGCAAACAAAATAATCTTATTGTTGTTGTCAGTAACATCACGCCTCGTGTCCAAGTACTGCAATTTCTGAGCAAGTTGTTCACTAATATATATATACACATACATACACACCTGTGTGCTCCCAAAATACTGTGAACTACAATTAAAACAAGGCATTATTTACGCCCCATGTTGTAAGCCTTTGTTTCCCCCATCCCTCGGCGCGCATCTCAGGCTCGCCGCAGCAGGAAACTCCGCGGATTCCCAGGCCCAAATATTAAAATCGTACTTCACGGTACTCTTAATTTACACAACACGACAAAAAATGTGACTGAAAACACAACCATAACAAGAAACAACTTCTTACACACAAATATATACATATATATATATATATATATATATAAATATATATTATACCTATACACTGTCTCTGCATCTGCAATCTCCGGGGTCTTCACGACATTATGCAGCCTCTCTTCCTTAAAAGAAAAATAGAAATCTGTAAGAATTATTTTTATCTTTAGACACATTCTAATGACATCCTTAATGATTTATTATTATTATTATTTAATAAGCTTTTAAATCGGAGATCGTTTGTTACTATTTTGATTTTGGGTCTTCATTTAGAACGCGTTTCAACCGCGCCGCAAACAACCCGGAGCCTTAAAACCCGGACTGGAATCCCGAGCGAAGCCAGCCAGAATCGGGTTGAGGTCATTTTGAAAACCCGGAGCGGAATCACAAAACAACGCACAGCTTACGGAGAGGAAAATGGGAGCGGATAAGGATCTACCAGGACGATGTGTTGTGTGGATTGTAAAAACGATAAGGATACTTAATGCTTATCCATTACAGTATTGTTATAGCTACACATTTTTGCTGACAAGCTGTAGATGTGGTAACCCACGCATTTTGCTGAAGCTGCACAAAGCTTAATAAAGATTGCTTCTTTATTTTACCTCCAGAGGGTACTATAGGACAGCAAAAAATAACATTCTGCAGGACAAGCACAGTTAAGCACCGTATTCCTTCTAATTTAAGACGAATTTTTAAAACATTTTTTTCCTTCTCAGAAATGGCCTGCATCTTTTCAATTCGAGGTCATCTTAAAGAAAGGAATACGGTAATTAAAAAATATTTGCTCAATTGTGTCAAACACTTACATAAGTTGTGTACGGCCCGTTTATTAGATAATAGTTATTTTCACCATACACTGCTTTCTACATTTTGCTTGGGTTACCAGAATTATACTGGAACTAATCAAATGCATGTTTGTGTGTGTGTGTGATGCTTGATATTACAAATTGTTCAACAATTTTATTTTAGAAATAATTGGGCGAGTTTTATCTGATAGAAATTATCATGTGACAATAACAATTCAAATCAACATTGCTGATCGGATTTGTGTTTTGAACACTGGCCCGCAAGTCACAAGAACAAAGCTCAGTCCTATACAGACACCCTGAAACATCCCTCCCAGGTCTCCACGCAGATTAATAATAATCATCTTTATATAGCGCCTTTCATAGTGGACCACCGTCACAAAGAGCTTTACAAGATACAAGACTAGGGTGTGTGAACTATGCATCAGCTGCAGAGTCACTTACAACAACGTCTCACCCCAAAGACGCAGCACAAGGAGGTTCAGTGACTCGCTCAGAGTCTCTCACACAGGGAGTCAGTGGCTGAGCTGGGATTTGAACCGGGGACCTGCTGTTTACAAGCCTGTCTCTTTAGCACAATGCCCCCTAGACATGCCATCTAAACGGTCAAAAGGAATTTTTCTTAAAATAATATTCCGTTTCTCCAAGCCATGTGTCAATTCGGTGTGGAGTTACTTTTTGAAAAAGTGCTTGCATAATACAAGATGGTCCTCTCTTGGGAAGAATTAGTCCACATAGTTCATTTCAAGAATCATATCTACAAAATATATCAATCTTACCTGTCATGCAATTCTAGACTAAGCAGGTTTCGACTTTGCAGTTTACGAAATAAAAACTTATATTGGGAACATGTATTTTCGTTTAGAAACACAATGCCCAGTTCCAAATGAAGCATGTATAGAAGCAGACGTGACACAGGCAGAGAGGCATCTCCATGCAGGCCTGCATTCTGATATCCCCAACAACTTCAGTGGAACAATGTTTATCCCAAGTTTCATCACAAATGGATATGCGGTTTTCCAGTATGCACATCCGCCCCCTGCTGTCTGGGATTTCATCCCCCGAGAGGAGGGGGGCGGGGGGGGAGCAATAAGGAACATCCTGTACACATAAAAACCACAGAGAATATACAAGTGATCATTTTACTGCATACAATCTGGCGAGTTATAAAAAAAAAAAAAAAGGCTTTAATCATTTTACATTTTTTTAATTTTTTATTTTTACAGCTCTTTACACAAGCTTAACAAACAAACACGCATCAGAATTGATCTCGGATCGAAACAATCACAAAAGCTTAAACTGAACCAGAAAGGATGAAGAGTCAATCAGAGAAATCACGTGCTATACTACATTAGGTTCACTCAGCCTCGTGTGGGGCAAAGCTTCCAAGGGACGATAGCGTTGCACTCACATTGGGGGCCCTCCCCGTGATGTAGGCTCTCTTTGGGGGCAGTGCTGGGTATATGTGTAGGGCTTTCCACTACAGTACCGCACCCTTTGTGAAACCCCTCATCCAGAAAGAAATACCTGCCGTCAACACTGAGCTGGAATGGTCGTTACATTGCAGAGCTGTACAGCTGTGGCCAAAAGACCTTTAGAATTGAGACATCATTTTTTTTTTTAAAAATGCACATAATTTAGATCTTCTATTTAACATCATATAATCAAAAGAAACAATATCTTTGTAAGTTTTTCTTATGGGAAAACTACAAAACGGTATACAATTCCTTAGGTTAAATTCACATAATTTCAACAGGTTTCATTTGACTTCATGAAGCAAAATGATGCAGGAGGATGCAAAACTTTTAGCCAGAGCTGTAGCAGAAATCAAAAAATATTTTTAAAAAAATAAACAAAAATTGTTCATTTCGTGTTCCGAGTAGTTTTTGGCTACTTTGATTCTGAACAAAACTGTTTGACTTCCTTCCTTTTTTAATGATCCTTTCCACCTGAAACGATTTTAAATCATTAAAAAATAAACACTCAGTGATGAACACACTTTCTCCAAGAACTTTAGAAGAGTAAAGAGTAAAACAAACACGGACCCGCTGGACCTCTGACTAGTGTGCTACGGTACTGGCTTTTTTCCTGGGAAATCTTTTAGACTTCTATTAAACACAAGAAAAACCAGAACATCTACCCAGAAGCGAGCTGCAACTTTATCAAAGACTCCCGCCTTCCTTTTGCTCCGGTTTATTTCAAAAAGGAAGGGAAGCAATTCTTACAGCAGTTTTAAAGTGCAGTGTTAGTGTTGTGTAGTGTTTGGGACTGGGTGGTTTGGGTTCCAGGTCTTAGAGAAAGGGGTCTGGATCATTTAAACTCAGTACAATTTAAATGCATCCGTGCTGATCTCCATAAAGAGGTGCAGTTTGCCATTCAAGCCACTAGAAGGCACTACCGCTTTGCTTTTTTTTTTGTAAGGTTTCTGTAATTCGAAAAGGAGATTTCTATGTGTTTTTTTTTTCGTCACGGGAATGCACAGAGACGTTTAGACATTTGAATGAATACCAGATTGAGATTCCTTTTAAAAAATAAAATTTGTGAACTGGAGCAAACACTATGTTATCTCGACAGTCTGAGAACAGCCCTGCACCTGTCAATGTATAATCGACAGTCTGAGAACAGCCCTGCACCTGTCAATGTGTAATTCATGCACGTTTTGAATCGAATGCCTTCTGGTGCTTAATGCCACACAGTGTAATAGCAAATCCGGTTGCTTGCAACTCCTGTGGAGGACGAACTGCTTTATATCTGCTCCAGAAACGATGCCACACGAGAGAGCCACACGCTGCCCCAGGAACACCCAGTACCTGGACAGCTGAACCACCCTGTACAGTATATTGCTAATCACTGATTTAAATCCCTTAGACATCTGATCAGCGTCAGGACAGGAGGAAGGATTTAAAGAACAGATTCGTGGTGAGAGAGAGAGAGAGAGAGAGAGAGAGAGAGAGAGAGGAGAGGAGAGGAGAGATAGTTCAGTGTGTTTCTCCACAACCCTGTGAAGCCCCTGCCCGCAGCGCACTCAGAGCTGAGAGCCGCTCCTTCCTCAGTCATCGGCGACGATGGACAGAGCTCGGAGCTCGTTTAGCTTGGCCTCGTTCTCCCGCTCCCGCTGCTCGTCCGTCAGACCCGACTGGTCGATCTGATCCGTCAGCTCCCCGAAGATTTTGCACATCTCTGTGTAGTAGACCACCTGCAAGAGAGCCCGGCACAGTTACCCTCTCCACAGCCCTGGCAGCTTAGCGTCTGCCACCACAGACCTCTGCACTGAGACAAAGACAGCATGCGATCGACACTGAAGCAGGGCAGGGTTACACTCATATCCCGTGGGGGGGGGAGGGGGGTGATCGCTTCGGGATGGGACCACAGCAAGCAAAACACATTGTAGAAACTCAGATTTATTTTGTAGTTTTTTTGAGGGTGTTACGTATTTTTTCATGCAGTTTGGAGAGACAGACATCCTGTAAACGTTGGTACCCGTGACCCACCCCTCTTGTGCCAGGGAATACCCAAGTTTCATTGCACTGGAGAATTACAGAACAAGCTAGGGTACACATTGCGCCCACGGTATCAACAGCACAAATAACGGACGAGAAACTCCATTACACGATGATTAGGATGAGGATGAGGCCCACAGCATTGCTGAACAACAAAACAAACACGTCATCTGCTATCTTAACATCCTACAAGTCACAGCAAAGAGCTCTTGGAAAAGTCTCACATTTTCACAACAGAAATAGTTGCTGGAATAACACCAGCGTTATTGTTTGGATCCTCAGATTGAATTCTCTCTTCTTTCCTGTTGTATGAACTCTCAACTACATTTCTGGGAATGCGCTTCACATTTGGAAATCAATCTTGGAGCTTCCGACAATGTACCTTGTTATAAGATTATCTGAATGTAATCCATGCTTGCTAGGGCACTTTGATTAAGGGGAGCGCTGTTTTAATTAGCACTAATTAAAAGGACATTTTTCAAACAGTAACAGAGCTAGGTCTGGGTAATGAAGCCTGGTTTTGAAAGCAGGCGAGTGATTGCAATGCTAAGAGCTCTCTGACACCTCCCACCCCTGCCTCTCCCCCAGCCCGTGACTCAGGATCCCGGGAGAGCGGCTCTGATGATTAATAAGCTTTAATCGCATTACAAGACTCTGAGGGAGTGGGCAGGAATGAAAGCACTGGGACATCCAACCCAGCGCTCACACCACATGCACACACACAGGCATATATATATATATATATATATATATATATATATATATATATATATATACACACACACACACACACATACATAGAGACATACATACACACATTACATACACACACACACACACACACACACACACACACCACACACACACACACACACACACACACTGATCATGCCCTGCGCTGCTTTGTTACACAAAAAGGTAGGACCGGGTCACAGTAAAAGGCAGCATCTCACTGCTACCTTGTGGCTGTGATTGTTCTACACTGAAACCCAACAATGCCGTGGCTCTGTCCTTTAACCACTTGTCCATCTGCACAAGGGCTCTTGTCTGAGTGAAAGAAACATGGGAGGGCAATAGATCCGGGGACGAGGCTGTGAGTGCTCCAGGCCTTTATGAATCAGCAGGCTGCCGCATTTACCTTCCCCGCTCTGCTGCAGGTAATCACTTCCTCTGTGAAGGACAAGGACTCCTGAAATATTTCACACGCAGCCCCCTGTGAAGGCTCAGGGGCGTAAGACTTCCGGAGAGGCTGAACTGCAGTTCACATGAATATTATACAAAACGGTGAGAAACTGGAGCACTAGCATTTCAAATGACGCCTGCTTGGACAACTCACTCACACATCTTAACTATCAATTCAACGGATCTCAAAATTCATGGGCCTAAACACTGCTAGACAGGCGAAGGATTTATTTGTACAGGCAGAAAAGGCACTGAAGAGAGTCTCGTGCACGGTTAGATGTTTGGGTTTTCATAACACTAATTCTTCTCAATCTCTGCGGTCGAGAATTCTAAGACATGGTGCCAGCCTCCAATTCTTTCCTAAATGCTATCACACGTTCCTCTGTAAAGGCTGCTTGTGCAGAACTATACCTGGCATCTCTCCACGTTAGCTATTTCTAAACCTTGTTTTCCTCTGTAATTAAGACATCGTTCTCAAAAAGCATCTCAGCACTGTGCCGTTCCCCATGAGGTCACTGCCAGTTTGAGTTAATTACAGACAAACAATACCTTTAAACTGAAAATAGCTTGGGCTTCACTGCACCAGGAGACAAGACAGACCTAGAGAATGTCAAGACAACCTAGTCTCCCCAAACCTGTCTCTGTGCCAGAAGAACCACATTATCCCAATCAGGCAAGCAGATCACCATGCAAAACTCTGAATGCATAAAGAATACCGCTCCCCAAGAGCTGCACCGTTGAGTGCTTCACAGACGTGCACGCAGGTTTCAAGCTTGCATTCACTGGTGATAACACCAGTAAGAGGCACTTTCCTGGCAATAAATGAATCGCTTCAGTGACAAGAAGGCCTATTAAAGGTTTTTGGTGGGAATTCATGCCCAGGCCACATTTTGGTCAGCTGCTGGTCAGAAGCAAAGAATACATTGAGAATTATCCCATTGCATAATTAACAGGTTTAATAAAAAAAAATATATATTAATATTTGCTACAGTATTTTGCTGCATGAAGCGTAGACAAGGAGGAAGCCTAACTGTGTTGCAAGTCTCGAGGACAGCCTTGTCAGTGTGAATGCCGCTGGGGCCAGCTCTGCTGCTCGGCTTGCACCTACCTGTGCCCGGATCAGAGCCTCGAAGCTGGGCTGGAAGTAGTCAATGCGGCTGTGGTAGAACCTGGGCATCTCCTCCAGGAGCTGCTTGTTCTTGGCCTCAAAGTCCTCTCGCACCGGCCTCAGCTCTTCGCGGGCCTGGAAAGAAAAAGGACGACCGACTGATCAGCGCACTAACCTTTCCAATAAAACCAGCGACGCTCGTCCTACGAGGCTCTCTTTCAACTCGATTGTAAGTCACAACCTTTCCAGCTGGGTCTTTAATTACTTCAGCCTGCCAAGGCTCAATGAACTCATTCAGGACCTCACAGGAATAAAACAAACCTCCAGACTGGAAGGGATGACAGGGCCAGTTGTGCACCACTGGGGCAGATGCATGTGGGTGTGGGTGTGCAGAGGGACTCTCTGGGATTGTTTTGTTTTCACGCATGTGTGAGCGAGTGTGACTGTGTGCGTGCGAGTCTGTGCGTGCGAGTCTGTGCGTGCGTGCGCCTGTGCGTGAGTACAGTGACTGCAGTACCTGGTGCAGCTTGACCATGATGGGCCCGGTCTTCTCCTTCTCCTCGTACTTCTCTACCTTGGACTGCAGCCGCTTGTAATCCTGCAGAGCCTGTTCTCTCCGCTTCACTGCCATGTTGAGGCTGGGGAACACGCTGCTGAACCTGAGCCAGAGAAAGAGAGAGAGACAGACACAGAGAGAGAGTATGAGATAGAGTGTAATCCAAACCAGGGTGGCATGGCTGAGAAAGAGGGGGTCTAAAGCAACGTTTCATTAAAGCACTTTCAAAACAACACTGAATAATAATAATCATAAATATATATAAGTTTACTGTTCTTCTAAACTGCAGCAGACGAGTCGACTCTTTGTTCATGTTTAGATTCAAAGTGAATTCAGATATAGCTGAGCCCGCTCTGAGGGTTAATTCCTCTTTAAGGTGGGGGAGGTGGAGCAATGAAGACGGAGCGGTCGGCAAGGTGCAAAAGTATAACAGTGGCTCCAGGGAGCCTTGACTTGGCTCCAGCTGTGTGCCACCGCAGAGACAAGCCAGGGATTGTTTCTCACAGGGAGTGGAAGGGAGCGGCCCAGCCTCACCTGCTCACGTCACACAGCTGGCAGGCTGACTGGCAGACAGCCCAAGTTCTGAGTATCTCTATACAATCGCTCTGCCACATTTCCGATAGGGGAAGACAAGGTGTGCTGTAAGGAGATAACGTGCGGATATGCAGCGCATGTCTTTCATAACTGAGTTCGATATTCAAGGGGGGGGCTCTATGTAACTGAAAGCGCTTCAGGGTTAGGGGTCGTCCAAAAATTACCATCAAATACTGGAAGCGTAAACAGCGTGCTCTATTTCAAGACACCCCCTTAAAAAAAACATCAAACTCGTAAAGCTTTGTTAAAAAATGCATCCATTTTTAAGTAAACAAAAATAAATGTTAGTAGATTTAATTTAAATGTGTATTTACAGGTCAAAACCATCGCTGTCCAGCTCCAGAGACAGAGGAGTGAAAGCACTTTTAACGAGAGGCGCTCAACTCAAACTCGTGCATGTGTAACTCTCAGCCACATCTCAAGCTGAATGTGACAAGCCCCTGGATGCTACTCCCATTCCACCTGTTTGTTCCAGGTAACTACGGCTTGAACACAGTCAACATCCTACCTTAATTTAAGGATTATCCCAAGCTTCCACATGACATGCAAACACTAGAACTAGCCCTACGGCTGCAAAAACTAATGGTGATATTATGTAATATACAGCTAGGGCCAAAAGTTTTGCATCACCTAGAATTTTAAGGATTGAGACATAAAAAAAAAAATCTACTAAAATTTATATATTTTATTTAACATCAAACTACAAAATGAAATCGGAAAAGTCTACCTCAAGCCATGATAATAGTACAGTATTTCATGTTAGATTTCCAAATGACACATTTTTCCATTTTTGTCAGTACATGGAAAACTGCAAAGCTAGTTAACGTGACATTATTCAGCAGGTTTCATTCGACATTATCAAGCATATTTAGTTCATTCTATAGGGTGATGCTGTACTTAAAACTTTAAAAGGTTTGTTTTCCTTTCTAAGATATAAGAAAGTTGTAGAAGGTTTATCTGTAGGTGAAGAAGAAAGCCTTACTGCCAGTGTTATGCAAATGAACAACACCAAGCTTCAGGCGAAGCCCACCTTGTCTCTTCATTTTTAATTCTTCTGTTGCGGGCGATAGCGGTCTTTCATAACTACCTACTGCTGCAGCGTCACTGTTTGATAACACGAGCTTAAACTGCCGTCTGGGGAATGTACACCAACTGGAAAGCAAACATGGTCTGCTTTTCCAACAAAGAAATGTTGCAAAGGTGGCCAAACAATGGAAGAACGTGGCAAAGAGACACCAAGAAAAAAAATAACAATTGCTCGTTCTAAAGCGTTCTGCAATAAGCTTATTATAAATTTAAAAAAAAACTCTCGCACACCTCATTCTAAGTCTCGGCTTTTAGCATTTACTCTGTAATTAAGCAGCTATCCACCCCACCCACCTTGTGAAAAGAAGATTCTTCCGCCCCTTCTCTGCGCCACCCACTACCTACTACCCTCTCTCCATGCCTGTGCAATCACCCTCCTGAAAGAATTCATACTGGCTACAGCGGATTCAACATGCCAGAACTACTACTGCATTCAGTAGGTCCAGAAATGTAACAAGATATACACGCAGAGCCATTCACGAATGGAGTTTGCAGCACTTTCACGTCACAAGAAAATAAAGCCTGTGCAAAAGGACCTCTTTCTGAGGCTACTTCGTCCTACAACATGCTGTCTCTGCACGATGCACGCTGACAGTTTTGACTCATGGCTTTTCTAGATGCATCTTGTGATCAAACAACGCATAACTGATATAAAAAAGCAATGTGTGTGTTTATTTATATATATGAGAGAGAGAGTCATAGCAAAGGCTTCCCCTTTTTAACTTTGCAAGCAGTATGTTGTTTTGGGTTTGTTTGTTTTTTTCTTTGCTTTTGTAGGCTGCCAATCTTCCCTGTTCTATATTTACAGCGTTTGCATTGAAATCCTTTTTAATTAAAATGCCCAGAAGGAGCTGGACAGCGGCGGCGCTGACACTCAGAGGCTCAGCCTGGGTGGGGCGGGAGGGAGGCAGGCTGGAAATAGCAGCAGGCATTTAAACCTTCATCGCAAACCTGGCACCGGAGAGCCAACGAACCAATCGCCTGGGTCAACCAGTTCAATCTAAAGGCTGCAAAATGATCACATTCTGACACACGCTCAACTTCAACAGAAGGTATTCTAGTTAGTTTACTATTCCCTTGGAAGCAGCTTCAGGTCACAGGGGTGCAAGACCTCCATGGTATCGTTTTACAGTGCGCTACGTTTCTGTTCGTAGTTGATCAGCAGGAGGCAATGTTCTCTCCTACATAGCTGATCAATAGCATCACACACCCTTCATAACTTTAACCCTTTGTTTGCAGAAGGGAGCTTCGCTAGTCCTTTATTTTCTATACTATGACGGAAAGTTCCTATGGTGGTAAGCAAATGGTTAAATCAGCATAGGATAAGGCATGGTCATGTTTATGAAGACAGGTCTTCGTATTCAGTTTTTCTTTGCACATATTGCTTCTGTACTATTCCTAGACTGTGTAATGTCCTGATCCAGCAGCAATAAAGCCATTCACCAATTATTTGTTTGGTTTTAAGCAGACAGTATTAAAGTATTTTTACACAGCTTTGCCCAGCTCAGGATAAAGAAGCTGGCCCTAATGCACAATACAATGGCATAGAAAAGATTCAATTCTTCTAGTAAATCTACATCACATTAAGCTCTAGGCAACGTCTTGCGTGCAGTTACTGCATTCCACGCAAACACACACTCGCAACTGTACGCTACAGGAAGCAGAATCCAAATCTGGGATCCTGTTTTGAAATGAGTCCTATTCAAAACTATTACAGGCTGGCTTATGGGTATTTTCAGGCATGCAAAAACGATTTGTTCATTTTTGAGATGCACCAGAAATTTAATCTGTTTTTTGAAAAAAAAAAAAAAACTGCACTTGAACAAAGCTAGCAATGAGCAAGTTTAGTATTTGGCTTGCAGGGACAGAGTGTGGTGATTAAACGGTTAACATGCACAGCCTGAGTTAATGAGCAGCTGTGTGCCCACGCGCCTCCCTCCCTCCTTCCCTCTCTGTGTAAACACAACTACGTCACTCTCCACCCAGCCCAGTGCAAGGCTGCAAGAGTGCAGAGCTGTGCTGGGGAGTGTACAGCATGTCATATCTTTCTGAGCGTGGGTATGTCAGGGGGTGTGTGTCACTGTACACTCTTAAATCATGTGCACTAAACTAATCCACTGGAACTTAATAAGACTTGAAGAAAAAACTAAAAACGTGCTTTGGTGTATGATGCTGCTAAGATCTATTTCATATATTTGTATCTGCGTCCCTGTGTGTCTATCTGTCTGTGTCACTGCGTTTCTCCATGTTCACCTCTGGATTAGCCCCCCCTGTCTAGCCAATCCCAAACTCCTGGCCCGGCTCCTAGGAATGCTGTCATATCAAGAACCTGCCCACACGTCCGCCCGTCGCCCACCAGGATGAGGAAATTAGAACCATTCCATCCTGTTGGAGCAGCAGAGCGACCAGAAAACAAGGGAAGAGAGAGAGAGAGAGATAGAGAGAGAGAGAGAGAGAGAGAGAGAGAGAGAGAGAACGCACTGCACTGCCGATGCAGAGGGCGGTGGGACGGACCCTTTGGTTATAATAGTGACTGTCTTCCAAGGGCTCGTTAAGACGCTGCTTCCTCTTCCTGACCCCTCCCCTGAGGTTACACTCTGGAAACTCAGCTTTCACAGCGAGTGAAACACAGCAGCAGGGCAAACTTTATTCCAGACGCACACTGCGCTCGCCTTGTGCTAACCCTTCCGTCAAACTGTAACCTCTCTGCGAACTGCTGAAACGATACTGTCAGTAATGTGTCTTGAAACTGTATTACTGCAGGCTCTGTATCCTGCCTTATCTGCCTTGTGTGTTGCACATGTCAGCTTGAAATGTATGCTGAACTACGACTCAAAATGTGCATTACGTTACAGAGCTTCATAGCAGTGTGTTAGCATTGGGTGGAGCGTATCCGTAGATCACTTCATGTTTTTGTGTATTTTTGAATGAAATGTGTTTAAAATTGAAAAATCGAATCCATCAGTAACTCAAACCACACCCAAACCAAGTAGCCAAGCACAGCCAAACCCTTTAAATCTCACTTCTACAGGCGCTTACTTTTTCAGTGGATCAATGACAGTCTTCTGGATCTGGTTGACCTGTGGGGGTGTAAAGAAGAGATTTAGGCTTCTGTGTCCACACTTGGGTTATCTTATCCTACGAACGGAAACCATACCTCTGCTTACTTGCACGCTATTACTACAGTGCTCCCTCTTTGTAATGCTTTAGGGTCAGGAGTCACAGTTACAGGACCGTGCTCTCTTTGTGTTCAGCCTTACAACGAGAACGAAAGTGCCGGTCAATTTGCATTACAGGGGAAACGGGAGCCATGCCCGTGCCGCCTTATAACTGGTACCCCCCTAGAAATAAAGATCTGTCTTATAAAGAGAGAGCACTGTACCCCAATCCCAGGAGTGAATTCCAGAGGGCAGTCCGACAACTGAGACTCGAACAGCTAAGATCCGGTGCAAAGTTTGCTCGACTTTTCTAAGTGGAATAAAAACTCTCCGATGCTAAAAGGCATAGTGAGATTTCGTAGTTTTAGTTTTCAAAACATCGATAATTTTTTATTTTTTTTATTCCACTTTCAGAAACGTGGAGTGTTCTGTGCTCCGGAGTCAAAGCACAGTGCGCCCTGCCCAGGATCCCATGAAGCTGGGAGGTTTGCTGCCTCCAGCCCAGTATCCCAGCTGGCTTGAGAGACTCACACAAGTCCTGCTGTGAGTCAGCGGGTCAAACTGGGGTTCAAACCCAACGCTTTCTGACTCACAGGGACACAAAGACTCGGCTTTTGTTCCAGAGCGATACTGCAGCAAGCAGAATACAAAAACACTGGAGTCTGTTTTGTTTTTTTTAAATATATATTTCCTGCTTTTTTCATCTCTGTATGACTTATAGTAAGTTGAAAGCCAGCAAGGGTTACAAAAAGATGTCCTTTTAATCTCACACAGGAAAAAAAAAAAACAGTGCGTGGGATTTATCAATGAAACCCCCCTCGTTAGCATCCATGCAAGCAGATCCAGAGGCAGATAAAAGGCATGTGCGCAATGAGTTTGCCTGTGCTTCGGAGGGAGGCCTGACAGCTCTCTCTTTCTCCAAAAGCGCTGTGAGAGCGTGTGACGGAAGCAGCACACTTGTGGCTGAAATGTTTCCTCGCTGCTCGGCATTTCAGCAAGATTGAGGAAACAGAAGCCGATAACCGAACAGCTAAGCTGCACACAGACTTGGTGGAGTATTTCAATCACAAGTAAGTATTTGATACTCAAATTAAGGAAGCTACAAGTGGAACCTTTTTTTTATTTCTCCCGAATAATAATATTGTATTATTTTCATACTATAATATAACTATATAAATAGTATAGGATATATAGTATGTTTATTATATATAATAGCGATATATTTCTTGTCTTTCCATCAATACAAAAACGAAATCGCGCAATAAGGACTGTCTCTTCCATATTCTGTTTAAATCCGCATGTGAACGTATATGTGGGGAGGGGGGGGGGAGAAAGAAACGTGGAGGTCAATCCCAAACTTATAGAAAACGGTATACTGAAATACTAAAAGGCCACTTACTTGTCTTCCAAAACTCTTGTTTTTATGCCACACAGGATGTCGCAGAATAATGGAAGCAAGAAACTATTTCAGTTTCTTCTCAAGCAAGTCTGAGACGCTGCAGCGGCTTCAGAACTGACATCACACTACTTCGTAATGGAATATTTTCCACCCGCTGTCCATAAACAGACAACGTCTTTGTTTCAACTTGGGAAAAACACACACAATCTCTCTCTCTCTCTCTCTCTCTCTCTCTCTCTCTCTCTCCTCGAAGAGAGGGGAGGGAAGGGGTTGAGAAGTGTTCTCCTCTCTCTCCTCTCTCTCTCTCTCTCTCTCTCTCTCCTCTCTCACGCACATTATTGGCACGCGTTTCAACAGACTCTATCAGTGATTTATGTGCGATTGAATGCGTAGTTCCGGTTCGATTCACTTACGTCACATCTAGGATTGCAACTTTCGCTATGTTTGCCAAGGAACTTTACACACACTGGAGGAGTCGGAGGAGCCTTGACTTGAATCCAGGTGTGCGCCAGGACTCATCGTACACGCCTTGCTCCAATAGGCTTTACGACATAACTCGCATACACTGCTTACAAAGCGAACATGGACATTCAATGAATACCCCTATTCAAGTATTGTTTCACTCTGAATTAGCTGGAAAACAAAAGCATACATTTGCACCTCGTTAAAGTAGCATGTTTTTTGATTAATTCAACGAAACTATTATAAAGCACAGAAGCACTGTCCTCTGCAGTAGAACGTGCGCGGCTGAAGCTCTAACGTGGTTGGGTTAGTTGCGCGAGGGTGTTCTATTCTAGCTGCACCAATGAAAAAATCCCTCCACGCTGTCACAGTGCATTATTCTCATTTAATATGGCATCCCGGCTATGATCACATGTGTCGCCACTTTACTTGCAATTTAGGTGCACAGTTAAAACAGTCAGCATAATTGAAAATGTTATTCATGTGTCTTCTTTTGTATCGCAGCTTTAGTATCTACACTACTGCTTGAGGAGAACTGCGGAAAACATCTCCTCACAGCCCCAAGCAGACACTCACACTGGGGGGGAAGGGAGAGGGGCAGGATGTGGTGCTGGTCTTGCTGTGAGGATTCTCCCAGAGAGAGAAGATCCACGCAATCTGTTAGCCTGCCTGAGGGCTGAGATCCATACGGCTCATCTGCAGGATTAAACACACAGCAAGGCAGTGTGCTTCGGTGTGCAACTGAACTGTACTCTGGACGCTGCAGCTAAGTGCTGTGGAGCCTGACGTACTCTGCATTCATCACTGCATATTAAATACCCTATTGTTCCTCTTTCCAGCACACTCAGGACCTACCTTCCTGCCACACTCCCCGAACGAGAGGGGTCTGACTCAGCTCACAATCCTGCCAAACAATCCACAATACCTTATTGTGACATTTTTATTTATTTATTTATCGGTCTGTTTGTTGCTTGGCTTTTAAAAACGTTGGCCGGTTTGTCTCGCCTAACAGGTGGCGACCTTGTTTGTACATCAGCAACTCAGGGACAGATTTACTGCCCTGTTCTGGCTCTGCTTTTCATAAAACACTAACGCTCGAATAAAACGAAACAGCAATACAATTAAAACCCTAGTAGAGGTAGAGAGATAGAGGAGTCAAGAGCCTGCCTGCCTGTCTCTGTCTGTCTCCTTGCTCACCTTCTCATGGTTGAAGGCATCCATCCTGCGCATGGCTGTGTCCACAGCAGTCATGGACTCCAGGAATGCCTGGTCCTGCTCACACAAGGGGTTGGACAGCAGGTCTGATGAGATCTTCACTGCCGACCTGGACATGGCTGCGAGCGGGAGAAACGGACAGCAACCGTCAACGTCGCGTTTACTACAGGAGAGAGGCCGAGGCTTTGTAAAAAAAAAAAATAAATGCTTAGCGGGAATTTTAAAAAATCTAATAAACTTGACAAAACATTTAAAACAATCAGGGGTAAAAATTAGTTTGAAATGATTCTTGCAGGCGTGTTCGTCTCATTTGAATATCTACTGTAAATCAACTGTGTCAAAGGCCCTGGTGTTTTTTTTGTCTTGTGTTGTTTTACTGCACAGGCATCACTAGGGCACTCCCGGCACCACCTACCCAGAATCACGGTTACCCCTGAACAGGTTTCAATAGCACTGCACTCACGGACACCATGCTGACGCATTTCACAACCCAGTCCATTCGGACATGTCAGTGACACAGCTCAAAACATACAGTACACAACGTTCTACTCGATCTACACAGAAATAAGGAAGACAGGCTGAGGACAGAGAACAGGAATCACTTCACACAGAGACAGTGGTGAGGGGATGGAATGGGTTACCTAGTCATGTTGCTGAAGGAGACTCTTCTTCACACAGAGACAGTGGTGAGGGGGTGGAATGGGTTACCTAGTCATGTTGCTGAAGGAGACTCTTCTTCACACAGAGAGTGGTGAGGGGATGGAATGGGTTACCTAGTCATGTTGCTGAAGGAGACTCTTCTTCACACAGAGAGTGGTGAGGGGATGGAATGGGTTACCTAGTCATGTTGCTGAAGGAGACTCTTCTTCACACAGAGAGTGGGGAGGGGATGGAATGGGTTACCTAGTCATGTTGCTGAAGGAGACTCTTCTTCACACAGAGACAGTGGTGAGGGGATGGAATGGGTTACCTAGTCATGTTGCTGAAGGAGACTCTTCTTCACACAGAGACAGTGGTGAGGGGATGGAATGGGTTACCTAGTCATGTTGCTGAAGGAGACTCTTCTTCACACAGAGAGTGGTGAGGGGATGGAATGGGTTACCTAGTCATGTTGCTGAAGGAGACTCTTCTTCACACAGAGACAGTGGTGAGGGGATGGAATGGGTTACCTAGTCATGTTTTTGCTGCTGGATCACTGGGATCCTTTAGGTCCGGATTTGAAAGTTTTTAAATAAATTACTACTAGGAACTGGACGAGCACTGATGGTCCGAAAGCTGCTTCTAGTTCGTAAATGTTCTTACATTATTATATTTTCATAGTAGCCTGATGTTACATGCCATATTTATTTACATATCTTTTTTTTTTTTTTAAGTCCTAACAGTGATTCCCCATATGTTTGAGATAAAATATAAATATTGAAATAACCCTGAACAGCTTTACCAAAGAATGGTTTTGACAGACTGCTGGCTGACATCCATAACTCATAATCAGTCCCGTCCCCCGTCCCCCCCGATCAAGGGCAAAGCAATGAGCGACATCATCACGTGTGGCCCTTGAACCTTTAAGAGGTCATCGGCAACAAAACAACTCCATCGATCTTCCTTGTCAGGCACTTTTCCATTCTCCAGAGCAAACTCGTAACCGAGAACTTCAGGGGAAGATCCACAAACGGGTCAGTTCAGTTTTAAAGTAGCCTAAACAAAGAAACAGGATCTACTTTTTTTTAAATCTAAATAGAGAAGCGCCAAGTATGCAACGACTCTCTTGAAAAAGGTTTCACTGAACTCCAGCAAACAGAGAGAGGAAAAAAAAACAAGTTCTAAAATCCTGCTGCTAACCAACTCGTTGAAAGCCCAGCGAGTTCCAGAGCTGCTGAGCGATGTGTTTACTGCGCAGGGTAACCTTCAAGAGAATCCCCAGTACAAAACACACACACTCACTCACACACACACACACACACACATCCTGGGCTGGTTTGGATCAATCAGCGACGGGCAGACTGCAGTCAGCGTGTGCCACACATTACGCTACAGGGCTGCTCAGCAGATGGTATTTGTTTAATTTGTTAATTGGGTTTAAAAAAAACTGACATTTCCTTTGATGGGGCTTTTCATATTACAGTTTAAGGAAATTAGACCACCCCCCCCCCCCCCCCCCCTCAAACAAAAGACTGGGTATAGCAGCTTGAACTAGAGGAAAGCTGTGGACAGCTTGTAATGTAAACATAGGAACTGTGTTTGAATGGCTACAGGCGAAACACCAGCGTTCCAACAACAGGGTTTCGGGGTCTCTCCTCCAGTACAGGTGCTGCTGTAGGAGCGCCACTACAGGGAGGAATACTGGCTGCGGTTAGCCAATACATTTTACCCAGCAACAGCAGAAAAACAAATAACACTAATCAATGATTTTAGAGTCCCTATTAAAAACAGAGATGAAAAGCAGGTGCCCTCAGTCTCCTCCACCTCCTCCCCAGCTCACTCTCCTCACTCATTCCTCACTCCCACGATTTCAGCAGTGTGTTTCGCAGGGCTCGGCTGTGGGCACGGTGAATGAAATAAGAAATGGTTTTCGCAGTTAGGAGCTGCACTCCCAGGACCGGAAGCCCTGCTCAGCAGATGTGCTGCGTTAACGGCTGCCGTCTTCTTTGGGCAGACAGCTGCCGAGCACCAGGAGCATTCCCGTCCTGTTTCTAGTGTTCTGAACTGGCTTGCTTTCCCTGTGCCTGCAGTCTGGGCTTTGCCGACTGAAACCACACTGCAGTCAGCCAAGAGCTGGATGCATGCAGAGGACAGTTTAAAATCAGTACGCCACTTGGCACAGCTGCATGACTGGTTGAATAATCCGTGAATAACACACACACAGATCTCTCTGGCAAGCTTTTCTTGTTGTTGTTGCGGTGTATTATTTTACCTAGAAACAATGCAGAGGCGAATACTAGTTTTTAAAACTACTACAAATATAACCAAGTGAATACGAGGCATTCGAACCAAGAACAGAGGCCACACCCACCTGTATCCGCCTCTGTGCTTTTCTTCATGTCTTTGTGAAGCTTCTTGGTTTGATCTTCCAATCTGTGGTTTAAAAAAAAGGATACAGATCAGGGTTAAAGCAAAAGCCTACGGTTACCAAAAAAATAAATAAACGAACGAATGAAATAATATCACTTACTTCTGAAGTTTCTCATATTCTCTTTCAAAATCTCTCTCCACCTGCCAAGATAAAAAGAGGACTGAGATTAAAAAAAAGAGAGGGATTGATCCCATCATGAATCACGCTCCGCTTCGTAGTTATACTCAAACAGAAAAATCTACCATGAAATACTGCACTGCTATTATGGCTTCCCGTAGACCTTTTGTGATATAACTCTGCAGTTTCTTTCTTTACATGATGTTAAATAAAAGATCTAAATTACGTTTGTGTGTGTGCATATTTATATATATATTTATTTTTAAAAATTATGTCTCAATCCTAAAATTCTACATAATGCTAAACTTTTGGCCTTAGCTGTATGTGTTTTAAACTATATATCTACACAGTGCTCCCTCGCTAGAAAGCTCTCTGTTATAACACATCTCGGACATAATGCAACTACAGTGACTCATGCAATATTTCTACAGTAAATACAGTGCAAGTTCAAACTGGAAACAACTTATCAGCCTAGCTTCCGTTTCTGTCTCTCCCTTTTGATACACTATCTGAACTGAAGAAAAACTGCGCTGGCACTTTATAACACAGATATCTTATTCAGCAGTCAATTTATAACTAAATAAATATTACACCTATTACCTGGTTATCTTTCCTAATGTATTTACTCTTTTGTTGCGAGAGGAGCTGCGGCTTTCTCTGGGAGACGCTTCAGCCCCGCTCCGGCAGCCGAACTCGGGGGCGAGCCCGTTCCCTCTTCCCCTCTCCCCCTCTCCCCACCCGCTCTCCTTCTCACACTTGGTTTGCTCGTCTGTCGCTTCGAACTGAACCCCTGACCGTCGTTTAGCCAAAAGTTTAAAAACTGCTCATTAAAATGATACACGAGTGGGAACGTTACATTTTGTAAAAAATATAGTGTTGATTACATGGCGCTTCATGCAGGGTTAATTCAGGGAAACATTTTTGCTTCACTGTACGTGCCTTGTAGAGAGGGAGTTACTTTATTTTGTATTTTAGTCAGATGTGCCCCACCCCCTTCCCTGCTCTTCAGTTACAATGTAGTTTACAAAAGTCAATGTTACCCTGTACCCAACACAGGGGACTCCTGGTTGAACTCTTGCTGTGTGGTGATAATACATATATGTTCTAAATAATATATATATATATATATATATATATATATATATATATATATATATATATATATATATATATTTTTTTTTTTTTAAATACATCATACTAGCCAGAGGCGTTGAATTAACAAGCTGTCCAACTCACCTGCCTAGGAACGAATTGTAAACCCTGAACATTTATTTATTTTTTTAAATGCCACCAAAGAGCTTGTGGAGTTTTGACGTGCCGAGGCATTCTGAGAACGCTAAAAATCCAAACAACAGCACGGAAATAACTTTTTCTTTTTTTAAAATAAATAAACAAATAAAGAGCCTTCCTGCGCGAGTAGGCTTGTTCCAAAAGCTGCCAGCGGATCACAGTTTGAGTGTCTGTTAGGCTTCCCGAGCAAGCATGCTGGGTGTGTGGGATAGCGTGACGGTACCCAAGAGTGGGTGCAATGTGGAGAAACCACTTCCCCTGTAATCCTCTCTGCCTGTGGCTCGGGAGACATGCTGGACGGTTTTTCTGCTTCCTGCGACACCAGAGCGATTGAGGAGGGGGTGTGCAGGGGTACGGGCATCTCTGCATGGAATCCGACGCTCGCTCTTCACCCACTCTGCAAACCGTTTTATATTTCTGTTTATTTATTTCAGAGGAGATGCATTCATCTTGGATTCACAGCCGTTGCTAACTGCGGAACCCTGCTGTTAGCAATCAGGTAAGCTCAGTATGGTCATGTATATATATATATATATATATATATATATATATATATATATATATATATATATATAAACTATATATAGCAACTGTAAATATCCTGGGAGTTCACCAAAAAAAAAAAAAAAAAAAAAAACTTCCAGGTGACTTAGTAGATGAACAGAAAAAGATAAGGCCACTTTTTCAGGAACGGTGGTTTCAAACCTGGTTCCAGACCTCAGTTTGAGGCAAAGTTGCTGCATCCAAGTCTCGCCTGGTCTGCTATGCAGTGGCCTGAAACCAGAGTCTCTTTGTGTGCCCTCAGTCTCACACGGACGACGGAAAAAGGGATTGCAGGCTATTTGAAATGGTCTGCTGCAGCTGGGCTTGAGTTAATAGCAAAAAAACAACAAGGTTTTTCGACATTTAAAAATGTGTTACTGGTGAGCAATCTGGACGATAACAATACAGAAGTATTCACGGTCCGGCGAGGTGGAATTCACCTTAAACTGGATGCTTTCATTTCAGCACACAGACGATGAGAAAACGGGAACTACCCCAATGGCATCACGAGGACAATACTTCTGCACACCGAAGGCAAAGAGAGAACACGGAACTGCGCTTACCGTCTTCGAAACAATCTGTTTCTTGGGCTGGCCAATCTTGAAGGGAATCCTGCAACCAAGCAAAAATACAGACAGCTGAGAAAACTTGTCGTTTACTGTCGCAGCCTCATTTTTCTATTGCTAACAGGCTTATAAATGTACTACAGCAGAACATTTCATATCCGACCCTGTAAGACAGGACACCCTCTATTAACTGATGGACCTCTGGCATGTGCCAGTTCCACATGCTGCTGTACAGTACAGCTGATCAGTTTCATTACTATGTGATTAAACCGTAAACTCAGTGCTTAGCAGGGCAGGCCAGACTCAGTTCCAAGTTAAAAAAAACAACAAAAAAATACAACCACAGGTGCTAGAAATAACTTTTGTTTTTAAATTCAAAAATAAATTTTTAAGTATCCTGTACGTAATAGACCCTAAACAATAACAGAGCACTTATATATCTCATGATTTCTGGATTGTCCAAAACAAAGCTATAATAGACTCACCATGTCATCTCCTATAACTGGAAGCCCCCCCCAGGTAACCCTAACCCTCAACTCAGACCACACTGCTGCTCCTGGCAGCCCCGGCATCACCCCTCACATCTGGGTCTCATTTTATAGGATGTCACCAATTAAAGGGGCAGCCCGCTCTGCAGGGTTCCATGGGATGCCGTACCGCAGACCGGAGCCATCAACTGTGCTTGATTGAGAAGCTCCGGACCACATACAGCACAGCTACGGCACAAAGCTGTCATTCTGTTGTTTTATTCTATACAAAAGACTAGGAGTAATCAAGACCCATCCAGTGGCCAACGCAGTCTCTGCAGGGCTAGTGCAATTTTTTTTTTTTTTTCCCCCCTTGCTATTTCATGGTGTAAGGCTTTGTGACTTTAATGTTTCTTTCTGAAACACTGAACCGGGTGCCCAAAAAAAGTACTGTATTCTTAATGCTGATGCAAGCTCTTATTTTTGAAGCGTGACAAAATTCCCCTGTTGATTTCTTCAGAGCAATGAACTATTAGCAAACAAGATTGTAATTCAGTCCTATTAGTGGCACAGATGCTGTAACCAGGAGGGTATTATTAGACAGACACTGTCTCTTTAAATGCCACTTTTTAAAATGACGACACCACCCTCGGGCTGGCCAGGTAAACAGGATATGAGGTCTAATGAAAAATCTAATTTTAAAATGGGGTTAACAACAGGTATTGAAATATTACACAATGTTTATGCAACACTGAAAACTAAAAAATAGAAACCTGGCAGGTTTCTGTAACAACCGTAAACCACAGCCTGTTTCTCACATTATTTACTACAGTACGTGAAAAGCCAGTAAAACTGGTATTTACTATCATTTGCTCTCCATTACCCATACTTACACAATGTCGTGTACCTATAACCTGGAATTAATCGGGGTTTATACCACAATAACAGTGACTCAGAATAGCCACCCCTCGCCCACAGCTGAACTCAAGTGTGCTTCAAGTCTTATATATGCTTTCCTTCATTCTTCTGTAACTGTAAAAAAAAAGTGTAACGAACACTAAACCTGTCCGCTCGCCAGGGTCCACTGCAAAACAAACTCGGGGTGTTTAAATCATTTAAGGAGAGATTTAACATATGCAGTAGAACGGGTGTACGGACATGCCTCGGATGGGTTTATTACTCTCTGTACACACACAGATATCCACTCTTGTGTGATGCAATGCGTTATCTGCACCGCGCCTTGCACAAGAAGCCTAAAGCAGATCACAATGTCTTGCCCCGAACTGCACAGCAAGTGTATCTATCAAGGACAAATAACTGAAACCTTGGGTTTTGAATCTCAAAACAATACCTTTATTTTTCACAAGAAAAAATAAATAAAATACAGAGAATGCCCAACATATTTTTCAGTCTGCATCTTTGCGAGAGGGTGGAAAGAACAAACGTGTGCCGAAATCTGAGCAATGTTAGCCATGGAATGTTACTAACGCAGCAGGCACTTCCGTGAGGCACTGCAGCCTGGTTCAAACGATGCATCTTTGACTGTTTTATAAGCTGACCCTCCGAGTCGCAGGACAGCAGCTCCCACGTCATCAGAGCATGTGTCAAGGCATACCTAAAATTCCCAGCTCCTTCCAGCGAATAAAGAGGTCTTTGACAGAGCAACTTGCCCAGCCCTGAAGACTGAGGCTGTTTGCATGAATTAGCAACGGCATTGCCTGCCAGCTATTGATCCCTGGACTGGGGGGCGATTGTGCACTGCGGGGTTAGGAGAGGAACAAGGCCTGGCGCGGCACTCCCATTCGGTCTTCACATGTAAATGGAGGTCAGCTAAAGACGCAAGTGCCGACAATGTGAAAACGGCAAGCTACAAAAACTGGGCAGAATGCAGCCGCCGTGCTGCTGGCTGCCTCTGACGTGGTCGTATACAATACATGTGCAGTGACTCAAAAAAAAAGCGATGGTCCTCGTGCCGTTCGTCACACAATGAGCATGAATTGGGCCCCTTGTGTTGGCCGTCTTCGAAAGGCCACGACGGGGATAAATCTGATAAAAAAAAATAAAATAAAGGGAAACGCTGTCCTGCTTGATATGGCAGCAGGGTCGCTTACACACTGTTGCGCAGTACACTGCACGCTTACTCTAAGGCTCTTTGTTCTGCCGCGATTGTCCGTCTCTGTTTCAAAGTCACTGGGCAGAATAAGGCAACAGACACACATTACGAAGACTGAATGTGTGGCTCTCCCAGCAGCAGCACAAGACTTAAAGGGACGCTGCTTTATTTAACAGGTTGCTTGAGCTCAGAGTGAAATCATTTTCTTGCAAGTCTACTCTTCTAGTTTTCCAGGCTGCATCTCCACTTTGAATCAAGCCCATTAATCCTGCATGACACTGGAGGTTTGTACCCTGTGTGATAGGTATCCCGATCCAACCTATCACCACTGGGGAGCCTAATGACTATGTGACTTCACCCAGTTCAAAGTGAAAGAAAACTCCTAACATTGACCTGCTAAGTTTTTGAGCATATTCCTGTCTGTCTGTCTGTCTTTACATATACCTCTAACTGTTTATTATAACTCACATGCCCACTGAAACCTATTAGCAGCAACTATAGATATTTAGCAGCTGGGTTTATACACAGGAATCCTGTCTGTCTGTCTGCCTGTCTCAGACTGCAAGTCACACTAAGTGTTTAGATAGATATATAAGTAATTATTCGATTGTGATGAAACTTTGGTCTTGACATGCTATGGCGCAAACTAGTGGCGTCTGTGGGCGTATGGTATGTCACATACACACAATGGACGTTGTCTACCCTTGATCCTAGCGATTGCTGAATGCACAGTTCTTGCAGCGCACTCCAGGGAAACTGTTACTGTGCTGTTGGTAACAGTTGCTTGCTCTCTTCATGCAACAAGCAGCTTTTGATGTCATGGCAACTACAGTCTGCTTACATAATAATAATAACAATAATTATTATTATTATTATTTTATATAGTGCCTTTCATAGTGGACCACCATTACAAAGCGCATTACAAGATGCGAGACTAGGGTGTGTGAAGCATGCATCAGCTGCAGAGTCACTCACAACAACAGCAACATCTCACCCCAAAGACGCAGCGCAAGGAGGTTCAGTGACTTGCTCAGGGTCACACACAGGGAGTCAGTGGCTGAGCTGGGATTGGAACCGGGGACCTGTGTTTGTGCTATAATTTACTACATAGGAAATACTGTAACAATCTACTATTTCTTTACATTGTGGTGTGTGTGTGTGGTGTGTGTGTGTGTGTGTGTTGTATGTGTATGTGTGTGTGTGTGTGTGTGTGTGTGTGACTGACTGACTGAGTAATTGAGAATCCTAGCACAGTCAAACTCGGGGGTCTCTCAATGTGTGGTCCGTGGCATCGATAAAGCCAGTGCTTAAAACAAGATGGCAGTGAAATATATAGTATTTTTTGTTTGTTTTTGTTTTACTTTAATTGCAAGAACCACAGCGCTGTTCTTTCCTCCATATCCTCAAATCGTGCAACAATAATAATAAAGACGGTCCTGAATACATGCTTACATATTGCTTCCCATCGATCGTTTCTCTCTTTGGTTAAAAGCACACATCACCGGCATGTGGCTGTGAACGGCGTTGAAACAACTCGTTCGTTATACCGGGGACTCAAAATCAGCTGGAGCGGCGTGACCCGGTTCTGTTTTGGTCTGAAAAGTGGACCTTACCCTAATAATAAGAAGCCAAACCACGGGATGAAAAGTGCGAACCAGTTCTGCAAAGCAGCGAGACGGTGCTGTGCCTTCATTGATGGCGACCGCACAGCCACAGTCTCTGCCCTTTCGAGTCTGTTCACACGCTGACAAGCACAAGCGATCCTCGACCTGCAAGCTGCAAAGCCTGACACTTACCAGCTCATTGTTCCGGGGGGTTTGCTCCAGTTTCAGTCCAGCAGGTTTCTGAATTACAGATTTTGGGGGTTTGTTTTGGTTGTTTTTCCTCTCTCTCGCTCGCTCGTTTCCTGTATCCTGCAACTGAAGGGGGCGGAGTCTGGCGTGGCGTCACGGTTCGTCTGACGTAATCGGTGACGATGGAAGGCAGTCAGAGCCCGGCAAATTTAAACACGGGAGTGAATGCGACTCTTTTTTTCTTAATGAGATTGCTGTTATTATTATTATTATTATTACTTTTAAAGATTTTGTTTAAGGCTACAGGAATTGACTCGAGCGTGCCCATAGTTTCATACTTTGGGAATTGCCGGTAAGTAGTTATTGTTGTTGAAACAGAAATAAAATATCACATTGATTGAGACCCATATAGGCAAACACAAAGTGGTCATCACATGTGTGTAATGCAAATGAATTCTGTATCGATACCGCATTGAAACATTACAATATAGTGCAAAATAACATGAGTAAGAAGTCAATTGAGACAAGCGCTTGATAATATTATAACTTTGGTTATTATCAAGCTGTTTATTATTTTTATTATTATTATTATAAATCGTTTTCGGCATCTCTAAACAGCTTGTCACTGGTAACGACGCACTGGATACTGAAGTAAGCCACAGATAGGATACGGTATGAATGGACAGCGCGGCGCCTCCTTCAGACTTGACCTCCGTGTAGCAGAAGCAAAGTATATTTAGGTCAATTTAAAGCAGCACTGTCTGTTGATGAGTATGGTAAGTGTATTGGGCTGGTTATCAAACAAAGAAAAAAGCCTCACATGTTGTTTTTTTTGCCCCCCGGCCCCAAGTGTAAAACTAGGAATTCTCTGACAGCATCGAGACAATCCGGGTTTTCCGCAGCAGACGGATTCCTAGGGTCCCTGTTCGTGACGAGAAGGAGTTTCACTGAGACTATCCTTTCGATGTGTGTGATTGCTCTCGCAGCAGCGTGAGTGCCCTGCTCTATGTCCACAGAGACATGTCCCAAGAGGAAATGTAACAGCGTTTCCATAGATCAGGCCATAGGAGGATTGGCAAACTCTATTTGAAGTAAAG
Source organism: Polyodon spathula (assembly GCF_017654505.1). NCBI lineage: Eukaryota > Metazoa > Chordata > Actinopteri > Acipenseriformes > Polyodontidae > Polyodon > Polyodon spathula. The sequence goes on from NC_054562.1 coordinate 8,007,591, forward strand.
CCTTTTAAATCAATGTTTTTAATCGTGGCATCATTCCGTGTCAGCAGTCTGATCAGTGTTAGCACTAGCATCAGCAATCTTACCAGTCCAGCAGTGTCGGCACCAGTCTTACCAGTCCAGCAGTGTCGGCACCAGTCTTACCAGTCCAGCAGTGTCGGCACCAGTCTTACCAGTCCAGCAGTGTCGGCACCAGTCTTACCAGTCCAGCAGTGTCGGCACCAGTCTTACCAGTCCAGCAGTGTCGGCACCAGTCTTACCAGTCCCAGCAGTGTCAGCACCAGTCTTACCAGTCCAGCAGTGTCGGCACCAGTCTTACCAGTCCAGCAGTGTCGGCACCAGTCTTACCAGTCCAGCAGTGTCGGCACCAGTCTTACCAGTCCAGCAGTGTCAGCACCAGTCTTACCAGTCCAGCAGTGTCAGCACCAGTCTTACCAGTCCAGCAGTGTCAGGCACCAGTCTTACCAGTCCAGCAGTGTCAGCACCAGTCTTACCAGTCCAGCAGTGTCAGCACCAGTCTTACCAGTCCAGCAGTGTCGGCACCAGTCTTACCAGTCCAGCAGTGTCGGCACCAGTCTTACCAGTCCAGCAGTGTCAGCACCAGTCTTACCAGTTCCAGCAGTGTCAGCACCAGTCTTACCAGTCCAGCAGTGTCAGCACCAGTCTTACCAGTCCAGCAGTGTCAGCACCAGTCTTACCAGTCCCAGCAGTGTCAGCACCAGTCTTACCAGTCCACCAGTCTTACCAGTCCAGCAGTGTCAGCACCAGTCTTACCAGTCCAGCAGTGTCGGCACCAGTCTTACCAGTCCAACAGTGTCAGCACCAGTCTCACCAGTCCCAGCAGTGTCAGCACCAGTCTTACCAGTCCAGCAGTGTCAGCACCAGTCTTACCAGTCCAGCAGTGTCGGCACCAGTCAGTGTCAGCACCAGTCTTACCAGTCCGAGCAGTGTCAGCACCAGTCTTACCAGTCCCAGCAGTGTCAGCACCAGTCTTACCAGTTCCAGCTGTAGCATCAGTGTCACCAGTCTCAGCATTAATTTCAGTAGCAGTGAACCAAACGCATGTCTCTCAATGAAGGTATAAACCCATCTACTGATTCATATTCTATCAGTGTGAATACAGTCATTTTAGGTTGGTGTTGCCCCTGGGTTGTTTGGTAAAACTAGTCAGTAGTACGACTGGTCTCCTATTGATGCATTTCATAATGAATGGAGCCTCTTCTGGTCAACATGCTGTTTTGTAAAGATTTCATGTTTGAGCACTTTGTTTTAAAACTGCTTGGGTATTTATTTATTTGTTTATTTGTTTATTATTACTATTTATAAAATGTTCTAACATGTCAATTCTATGTTATTGGACTGCAGCGGCACACTTTTTCAGTAGCAGGCTTTCATGTTCAGCAGGGTGCGATGTTATGAAGGGATATCGTGATGTTATGAAGGGATATCGTGATGTTATGAAGGGATATCGTTCAAGGCTTCTTAAGCACTCTCAGGCTGTTCGTTTCTCAACGTTGTAACACATTAGGGTGTCATCCTCCTCTTTCAAATACACAGGCGTTATTGAAGCTCAGAGTAAACCTGCATTGGAGAGCACAGGGTCCTATAGGAAGGAAAGCCTAACAAACGAGACACAGACCGCCAAGTGATTGTCAGCAACACAATACATTTACTGTCTCGGATTTCTGGTTTTTGCTCACAGTGCAAATGGTAGAACAATACATATTGTCATTCAAATGCGTTCTGCATTAATACCAAAAACATTTGCATTGCAACAAACAAAATGAGCCCAGGAAACATGGGCGAAAAACTCACCTCCACAAAATAATAATAATAATAATAATAATAATAATAACAATAACAATAATAATATTCATTGGAATTAAGCACAGTATACCTTAGTATAAGGTAATAGAACAAAATCAATAAAATAAAAACATCCACAAAATATATTACATTTCTCTTTTTTTCTCTTCAAAGTCTTTATTCAAAAAACTTTTTTTTCTAAAAAATATCGTTCCCTCAAGGTTTGTTACAGCCTGCACATTATATATATATATATATATATATATATATATATATATATATATATATATATATATATATATATTAGCATGGTATTTAATATGAACAAAAAAAAGTACGTCTTTTTTTGCCATGTTTGGAAAAAAGAAGGGTTACAAGCTTCAGTTTTCAAATTTCGGGTACAAAAAGTTTATTATTATTATTATTTTTATTTTTTAGAAATGTGACAGTTTTCGTGCAGTGACATGCAACTCTACAATACACGATGAGGACGCCTATAAAGTTGAGATCAAATCCTCGTGTGTATGAACAAGACAAACCCGGCACAAAAGAACCAGAACCAGGGGTTGTGGAGAACACAGAAGGTAATGACTCACCATCATTCAATAAATTCTGTAGTGCACAGTCCAGTCCTATCCGATCATGGGTAATCATTTTAAACACGAACTGGGCTCAAATATATGCCTAACACCGCAACAGCTGGGTCTTGTTTGGAATATATTTCAAATAGATCGAAGTGGCGAAAGATGTGTATCAGATGGCTTGTATGAGAGTTTGCATCAGATGTTAACGATCAGATTATTTAATTGTTGTTGTTTTAATTAAATGTTATAAAAAATACAGTTGATGGTGATGAGTAAGATACAAGATCATTTAAACCCACTGCAGGTGGCAACGCCTCTCTTACCTCCCGAGGAGCGGACAGCAAATTGAATCGTACAGCACCCGGTATGCAATTCCTATATATTCCCTGATCTAACTCCTTTTAAAATAAACACATGTGAATTAAGTTGGATTAAGGACACACTTTTTTTTCTTCTCTGTAGTCGTTCATTTTATTGAATATTGCTGTACACTGTGGGGTTATTTTCAAAGCTGGGTAGCTGTTGAGTTTAATTTTCAAACTTAGCAAATTCCCCTCTTGCGCGCACACAGCAATTATAATACAACGTAACGCAGAAAACAACATAACTGAAGCTGAAATACACCTAGAAAGCACATTTCAACTTTTAACAATGAGATAAGCGAGTAAAGGGTTTAATTTGATTTGATTTGATTAAAAACGACCCTCTGAATTTTAAGATGCTAAATGACAATACAGTTTGAGTTTGAACGAAAATTACAGCATGTTGTGGACTTCACTGAGACGTCGGCTTGCTCCTTTGTCAAAGGTGATGTTTACGGTCAATGTTAATGATGTAGAGTCTTTGGAAACCGGCGTTGGAATCGCATTACATTTGAATCTGGATAAAAACATCTTCCCTTGTTTTGAATGTAACCTGCATCTGTGGCATCTGCCGGGGGCTTGAAAAGGTCTGCTCCAAATCTCGAATTCCGTGCTAATTGGAGAAGGAATGGACGCTTGCCAAAACTACTGCGCGGCCAGCATCCCAGAACACGAAACACAAGGAAATCCTGTGAGACTTCAGTGCTGAACTTCCCACCATCCAGTTCTCTGGTGCCGTTGGATCTGCTGCAGGGCGTGTGTATAAAGGGCAGCTGGGTCAGGGGTGGGCGGGGAAGGGAAGTTATTTGTATCTGCCTGTTTAGCCAATGGGAGCGTGCTTTCCAGAGAATTGCAGAGACTCTAAACGAAACCTTTTGGAGTGATGGAGTACCGTGTTGCGCATGCGACTGGATGCGAGTGCTGCGTGCCTTGCTGCAAACTCTAGCAAAAGCAAAAGCTGTGCTTCGTGTCCCCAGGCTCTCCTCAACCCCAGCAAGCACTGCAAGCAGTGTTATTATCTTTTGGTTTTTATATATATATATAACTGCACGTTAGGTTAGAAATAGGATTATCCATTTAATTCAAGCATTAGCATTAGTCCAATTTGGACTGGATAACCTGCTGACTTTAACCCTAATATACATATATGTAGGCTGTATTGCCGAAAATATTGCATCAGTATAATATTGTAACACGTTTTAATGCAATGAAGAAGATACCAGGATACCAATCAACTAAAACTTTCCAAATAATGTCACTGTGCAAGAGCTGGAGCTTTTTAGACTAACAGTGGCTAAACAGACACGGGACCCTCTACCTTTACTGCAGGGTTCAGTCGCTCAGCTATGCAGAGCCTCAGTCAATGCCTTCCAGCAATGTACTCTTAACAGCCAGCTTCCAAACACTAGGAGCGGGTTTACTCCGTCAGATTCCGTTTAAAAAATAAAAAAAAGTCTTAAATCGTTATTAGTTTTATTTCATTTTCTTAGGGTTAACAGACCAATCTGGCCAGTGTTGTTTGCACATTGAACGTGTTGTTTTGTGTGTGTGTTTATGCACAGCTGCGTATTTGCTTATTATCGTGTTGCATTGGATGGTGCTGCTGTTGGTATAAATGCGCAGTAAAAGCACATTGTTTGGGTGCAGATTATTGACTAATAAGAAAAAAGGGGGCAGTTCGTATTTCCAGCAGTTAAATACTGAAATGTTGAGTCAAGCCTTATAGGGTATCTAATGAGCTGGTTGTAAGTGTGACTTGAAGCCCCGGGAAAACGTTTAGAAAATCAAGATCAAAGATTGCCCAGTGGCCCTGATACGGTAGCACACTGCTTCTGATAAGATACTGCAATGGATCGCCATATAAAACGTTACCACTGCATCTATAAAGTGACGTTGCTGTGCCACTGTTTGCGTTTCCACTGAAGCGCATGCGGTAAGTCGACATTACAAGATTCTACTGCAGGATTCCGGATGCGATGCTGTCAGTGTGTCACTGTCTCAAAACTCCACAACCCTAAAAAAAGACTTCTAATCACGACCTAGAGTCGCATCGATCGGTACCCAGCGTGTGTAAACCGGGCAACAGGCAGAAGAAAATATCTCTCTGTGCAAACTGGACTACTGAACTGCACTACATTCTCTTATATTTACAAAAAGTGTTCCGTCTTTTAACAAAATCGACGGTTTATGTACATTCAGTCACTGTAAAAACAAAACTTAACACTGGAAATGGACAGCTGCAGCTTTACATTCTGTTTGTTAAAGTTTACATGGGTGTCCCACTCTCTATGGTATTGAAACTTTAGCGATGTGGCAAGACACCCTCAAACCAGAGTCTTACACCCCTCCGTTATTTTCAAAAACAGCACAGAGCTCAATTCCTTCTGGACAGTATTTTGTAAAGAACGTTGACTTGAATACTGTATAATAGAATGATATAGTTCTGTAATGTTTGGAACTGAAGGAATGTTACAGAACTTGGATGACGTGCACCAATTAATCAATTATTTAATTAACTCTAGCATGACAAAGTGCTGTTAATTTGGGCAAATTTACCGTACCGTTCTGTAAAAAAAAAAAAAAAAAAAAATAGTGCTTAATATCCCACATGGAGAAAAGCTAAGAATGGCCGTTTCTTTTCCTGATTTTCCTGATAAATTCAAGAATCTGTCTAAATTCTAAAGCTGTTTCTTGTACTTTTTGAATCGGCTATGTTAGGCGTGGTCACCCCCGATCACGTTCCAAGATTACCACTCCTTTTGAGGTTTTGACAACTTTAGAATTCTTCAGAAATCAGCCAGAGACAAACTAAAAGAAATCAAAGATCATAATCAACAACGTCGCGAAAGACTCGGCTGCATTGAAAAGGGCCCTTTGACATTACCACTGAACACTTGCTAAAGTCACATTCTTTTTTTTGGCACAATTGCATTTGCTATATATAAGCTGTAGTGGAACCAGATACAAAACTGGTTGAACTGACTCAAGCAGCCATCAAAAGCAAACATCCCGACAGCAAAGACCCAATCTTTAGCGCCTACAAGCAGATCGGTGTTGTTGTCGTTGTTGTTTTTTGAAGACAGCTTTGCAAAGTAAAAACGCAAAGCAAATATTGAAGGGCCTCCAAAAGTCGCCCATCCCATACCCATCACCATTCTGGTTTCTATAAGTGCATTTTTTTTCAATCCCGATTCGCTACAAAAGTCCGTCTGCAATCAGACTGGTGTTAAAATTCCACGCGCAATATGCACCCTTTAAGGAACGCCACTGACGGCACGTTCGCACTGCAGCGTCCCACGAGCCCAGCACACTCTCTCTCTCTCTCTCTCCTGCCCGCGACGGGTCAGGCCAGCAAGATCCACGTCATGTGGAATAAACGCCACAAACACAAAACAGTCCAGCTTCAAAACAAACAACTAGAAAACAAAAAACAAAAAAACAGAAAAAATAAGCTGCGAGTCCCGTTTTTTTTGTTTTGTTTCTTCAAATAGAAAATCCCAGGTACGGTGGTGCAACGGGGGACCCTTTTGCAGTGCTGTGCAGCGTCAGTTCCCGCTTCAGTCCAGTTTTACGCACATGTGGTCACCGTCAAGGAGCTGGCTCCGCAGGCGCTGCTGCAGGAGACAGGAGGGGAGCCGTGGCCGCCTGTGGCGGCCGTTTTCTCCGCCAGCTTTTTGTCTTTCTGCTTGAGGTGCACCTTGGCGTGCCGCTTGCGCTCGTCGCTCCGGGCGAACTTGCGGCCGCAAAACTCGCAGGCGAAGGGCTTCTCACCGGTGTGGGTGCGGATGTGAGTGGTCAGGTGGTCGCTGCGGCTGAAAGAACGCATGCAGATGCGACACTGGAACGGCTTGTGCCCCGTGTGGATGCGCAGGTGGCGGGTCAGCTCATCGGAGCGGGAGAAGCGCCTGTCACACCCTTCGGCTGGGCAGGCGTGGGGACGCTCGTGGACGGGGGTCTTGCTGGGCCGATTTGGGTATTTCCGGAGGCGGATGGGCTTCAGTGTGAGTGCAGGTGGAGGTTGGTGGTGCTGGGAAGGATGGTGGTGCTGGTGGTGCTGCCCACCTGCATATCCCGGATGGACTTGCTGCTTGTCTTTGAAAGCTCTGAGTGTCTCCAGCGGGGTGATGGGGGGCGGGTTAATTCTGATGGGGTCCATGCTCTGGAAGGGTTTGTGCTCCATGACGCTCACCTCCCCCTGGTGGTGGAAGAGGTTGTAGTCCGGGATCATGGAGAACAGGTTGCTTTCCATGGCAGGCTTGGCCGGGTGGTAGTCTGCACTGGAGTAAGGCAGCGCGCTCGTGGTCGCGGGGCTGTGGAAGGACACCTGATCCTGGTACATGTCGCTGCAGCTGGAGTAAGGAGGCAGCGGATTGCCGTACACCTGCTCCAGCTCCGAGGCCTGGCCCGCGGGGGAGGAGGTGTGTGTGCTGAGGGCTCCTGGGGAGGGAGACACCCCCAGGATCCCCGCGCTCACCAGGCTGATGATATTGTTGTCCGAGCCCCAGCCCGAGCCCCCCAGCCCACTCGTAGGGGGGGTGTCAAAGGCAAACTTGCCCAGGTAGGTGACTGTCTGGCCGCTGCGGTTGGGCTGGAAGGAGCCGCTGTACTGCAGATCCTGGGCTGTCTTGTCACTGCCCATTCC
>NC_054562.1:8019981-8027481 GCF_017654505.1 Polyodon spathula
GCGAAATATCGCAAGCTCTCCACAAATGCAGAGCAGCCACGCCGCTCAACTGGAAACGCCAAATAAGGTCCTGATCCGGCGAAGGCTCTGCCCCTTTCTCAATTTGGTTAGAAAAGTTCCGGTTTAGCAAACAGACAAAGTGGAAAGAGATCGGAACCCACATCCATTAAAGGAACCGCAGAGCGCAAAACGTCATGGGTCAGATTTCAGAAATCTAGAAACCAACACAAAAAAAAATCATCTTTATCCGCTGTTCCAAAAATATTCATTTTAAAGAGGAAGCGACGTCTCCTGTTTGTTGTTTTTCAGCTGAATTGGTCTCTATTGTGAGAAGGAAGGGAAAGTCCGTGGACAGAGTCTGTAGTAAAGCGCACAGCTAATATTGCTCGCAATGCTTTCCGGTTGACACTACATTGTGTGTGTGTGTAGACATACAAATAGACAACACTGTCTCTGTATACATGTATTAATACCATACCAAATTATAATACACAGCCCTCTGAAATGTCTTTATAATATACAGCACTAGACCCTGATATTGATGAGACCCAGCCCTCTGAAATGTCTTTATAATATACAGCACTAGACCCTGATATTGATGAGATCCAGCCCTCTGAAATGTCTTTATAATATACAGCACTAGACCCTGATATTGATGAGATCCAGCCCTCTGAAATGTCTTTATAATATACAGCGCTAGACCCTGATATTGATGAGATCCAGCCCTCTGAAATGTCTTTATAATATACAGCACTAGACCCTGATATTGATGAGATCCAGCCCTCTGAAATGTCTTTATAATATACAGCACTAGACCCTGATATTGATGAGACACAGCCCTCTGAAATGTCTTTATAATATACAGCACTAGACCCTGATATTGATGAGACACAGCCCTCTGAAATGTCTTTATAATATACAGCACTAGACCCTGATATTGATGAGATCCAGCCCTCTGAAATGTCTTTATAATATACAGCGCTAGACCCTGATATTGATGAGACACAGCCCTCTGAAATGTCTTTATAATATACAGCACTAGACCCTGATATTGATGAGATCCAGCCCTCTGAAATGTCTTTATAATATACAGCACTAGACCCTGATATTGATGAGATCCAGCCCTCTGAAATGTCTTTATAATATACAGCACTAGACCCTGATATTGATGAGATCCAGCCCTCTGAATGTCTTTATAATATACAGCACTAGACCCTGATATTGATGAGATCCTGCCCTCTGAAATGTCTTTATAATATACAGCACTAGACCCTGATATTGATGAGATCCAGCCCTCTGAAATGTCTTTATAATATACAGCACTAGACCCTGATATTGATGAGATCCAGCCCTCTGAAATGTCTTTATAATATACAGCACTAGACCCTGATATTGATGAGATCCAGCCCTCTGAAATGTCTTTATAATATACAGCACTAGACCCTGATATTGATGAGATCCAGCCCTTTGAAATGTCTTTATAATATACAGCACTAGACCCTGATATTGATGAGATCCAGCCCTCTGAAATGTCTTTATAATATACAGCACTAGACCCTGATATTGATGAGATCCAGCCCTCTGAAATGTCTTTATAATATACAGCACTAGACCCTGATATTGATGAGATCCAGCCCTCTGAAATGTCTTTCTAATATACAGCACTAGACCCTGATATTGATGAGATCCAGCCCTCTGAAATGTCTTTGTTTCAGATCGTTTGTAGCAGATGGAAATGACGTCACACTAAGATTATCTGTACTGTTTAATCATTCTTATTTAAGTATATTTTATAGGAAAGCAAAGCGCAGGGTCTGTGTGAGCTACGAGTTGATTTGCACCGACTCAAAGTTGGAGTGAAGAGTCACACTTCTGGCATAGCAACTCCCCGGCGCTCTCCCGGAGCGGCTATCGGCGTGTACGGTACAGCCCCGCTATACGAGATGCACACCTGCATTGCTAACAGCAGGTTATTCCTTTTCCGGTTCACTGTCTAACTGTGCCACCCATTCTGTAAATAGCCAACGCTGTAGCAGCGCGGAGACTATCGGTGTGAACGCGGTTAGCCGTGCAAAAGAACCGGGCTCGCCTGCGCTCCCGGTCAAGCATTCAACCTCGCCTCATCTCCCCGACCTTAACGCCAGCTCACCCCACAACACGGCCCGATAACACTGCGGCGCGCTTTCTTGAGCGCGGTCAGAAAGCCTTTTCTAAATACGGTCGACGTGCAGGCGTTGTTGGAAGTCCAGTTTGTTTATTTTATATTGCGCTTTCCTATCGGTTTCGCAATATTGATATCCTTGTACAGGAAACAGCCGCGGGGCTGATATTTCCAACAGGATAACTTTATTAAAGAAGTAACGATGTTTAACTGTTTAAACCTTTAATATCGTCCTCTATCCTCTGACTCGGCTCCCTAAACTATTGAATATTAAGAGGGAAAGTATTAGCCATGGTGACTCCTGTAACTCTGGAAAGCTACACTATTTTAATATTATTTTCTAAATAAAGAGGAAGTGGCTGTGGCGTTTTTTTTCCACAAACAAAAGCAACAATGTTTCCTTTCACACAGCAGCCCTTCCTCTCCTTATTATAATATATATTAAAAAAAAAGAAACCTTACCATAGCCTGATTATTATAATGGAATATGGTTACAAATACATAAACACACACACACACACACACACACACACACACACACACACACACACACACACACATATACTGGGAAAGCAATATTGTGGATTATGTCTGTCAATGTTTTTTACAGTGACGCTATACGCTCCGACCCCCGCTTTTCAATACAGCATGCTCCAGTTAGCGCGTCTGTGTGCATACCCATCTAAGAGATTAATCGAAACAAATTTCATTTTCAGTTGAAACGGCTCTGTGACAAAAATCGTCGAAGTCTACAGAGTATCTAACAACCGATGGCACACGTTTACATTTGGTTGAAACGCCTCTAGAGGGCAGCACACACAGAACACAGCGAGAAAGACAGAAAGCGAGGGAACAAAAGAACATAAGAAAGTTTACAAACGAGAGCAGGTCATTCGGTCCATCTTGCTCGTTTGGTTGTTATATTATTGATCCCAGAATCTCATCAAGCAGCTTCTTGAAGGATCCCAGGGTGTCAGCTTCAACAACATTACTGTTATTGAAGAGGGAGAGGGAGAGGGAGTTGGAGAGGGAGTGGGAGAGGGAGTGGGAGAGGGAGTTGGAGAGGGAGTGGGAGAGGGAGTGGGAGAGGAAGAGGGAGTGGGAGAGAGGGAGAGGGGAGGGAGAGGGAGAGGGGAGGGAGAGGGGAGGGAGATGGAGAGTGATCGAGACGGAGGAATCCCCTCTACACCAGACAGGTATGTGGGAAGAGTTGGGATCGCTCGCCCCGCACCGAAACCTCCCTCGCCCACAAGTCTCAGATGAACCTGTTAGATATGCACTCCGCTTTTGATCCCAGCACACGCCTGCTTTCACTGGAGCGTTCTAGAATAAGAACTAGGGGTGGAATGTTTAATCGTGATCCGATAAGCGGGTCGCCAGATCAATGCACACGTGTGACATGCAGTGCGACGGGCGAAAGGAAAAGACAGACAGCTCCATATATCCGCACAGTCAGAAACTATAATTGACGAAACCCTATCTGAAGTCGACTCAGCAGCACGCATGGGCTGTTTCAGGATACAGTCATTTTTTGAATACGTTCGTTCTGTAAGCTCTGAAGCAGAACATGGTCTTGTGTTAGTATAACGGAAAGCTATTGGACCTTCAATAAAGGATCCAAAATAAATTATGGCTATAAATAGCCAATAACGAGTGTCTTTTGTTTCATTGTTAGAGGGAATGTCCTTCGCGTTCCAAGATCGCCTCTCCTGGCCGGGCGATGACGTCACGGGGATTCCGTGGAACGCTTCCTGGATAGAGAGTGTCCACGGCCAGCTGAGCTTGCGATGCGTATCTGAGTAATTTGCATAATTCAGACAAGACAGGGCACATCCAGTGACAAGCGGTGAGTATTTGCAAAGCTCCCACACAGGCAGGCAAACAAAACGCGTGTCATCATTTCCCCCAGTTGCGTGCCGGCCGCTGAAAGACTGTATTCTGCTCCAGCTTTTACATAACGAACATACCAATTCAGATATAGTTTAGTGTATTGTTTTGGCTCTGAGGATTAGAATGCAGGATCGTGGGCATGCGTGGAGGTGTGGGTCTGTCCGTTCACCCACCCGACTGCATGGCACGCGTGGGGCGTTTATCTGTTGAATCATTAAATATTGTATTGCTAGTTCTTATTCTGTACAATGTCTGTTGATAAGTGTTGGTGGTCAGCCTCATCACACTGCTGCTTCCAAGCTGGAATTCACAGCTATGGTGTGTGGGGGGGGGTAGAGTACTGACATGAAGGACAGGAAGGGGACGCCAGCAATGTCTCAATACACTTTAAAGCAAGTATATTGGTAACATCCGTGCTGTCAGGTCAGAATTAGAGCTGTCGGTGTGATGAGAAAGAAGATGGAAAAACTTTGGAATCACAGGTGGACACTACCACCTTCACAGGGAGGACAGTTATCGTTCTGCAATTCCCAGACATCCCACAACACCGCTGTCTGTCATCCTTTCAGGGATCCAGGAAGCCTTTCTTCTTTTTCTCTCAGTGATTCAGACATCCCTGAAAGTCAAACCAAGTTAGCACAAGTTGGCATTTTACCTTTTACTAGAGCGCAGAATTGGTTTACAGAAATACCTCAAATCAGTAAACAGCTTACAACAGAAATAAAACCAGAAACACACAAATAAAAATAGAATTTTCCCCTCAATTAACCCCCCCCCCCCCCTGCAGACCCCCCCCATCACAGCGGAGCGTTTTGGTCTCGGCGTGTTCCATTGCAGAGTGACGTGTGGCTTCCTGCTGTGTTGTGGTCTCGCTCAGGGACGCCCACTTCCTCTCCAGGCCTTGACTTATTTCCTCCACTGGAGAGCAGAATTATCTGCAACTCTTTCCACATTTAGCCCCGTGATCTTCTGCCCTCTTCCCTCTCGCATGTTTAGTTCTAGGAAACCAATGTGAAAAATCAAAAACTAGAAGTCAAAGCAGTTCAACAGGAGCCAGACGCAGTCGAGACAAGCCAGACACACTGCACTTTCCATTGAGTGCAAAGGGTGTATTATTATTATTATTATTATTATTATTATTATTATTATTTTTATTATATTATTATTATTATTATTATTATTATCTGACTCAGATTCTTTTTAATTGCACAAAGGGTTTAATGCCATCACTAATAAGCTGCCTCTTTCTGAGGCAGTGAACACAAACTATTCAAATGACTGCTTCCTGGTAACTAATCACTTCCTGCGTTGTAAGTCAGCAACAACAAACCTCTCCATGCTCATGCAAATACAATATCACCTTGCACCCGTGACAGAGTGCAGAGGAGGTGTGAAGCCCCAGCACCCCCAGGAACCAGCACTTCCTCTCGGGCATGTCTTGACCAGGCCTGCTCGGGGTTAACCCCGCGATGGCTGGTTGGTGGGGCGAGCCCGTGAAGAACTCTGCTATACTTACACAGCAGTTAATATTTTGTATATATTCTTGCAAAACGGTTTAACAGTGATTTTAACAAGAATGCTTCTATCTGGGTGGGTGCAGTTTCATGAATATGTTTCTAGTGCTGTGAGCTGCGCTCTACCCAGTTTCCCTTCACCCACTGTCTGGCTTCTTACACCCTGTCTCGCTTCTTACTTCTTCTCTCCGGCCACTGCACAAGAGTCTTCTACTGCTATGAGTCAGAGAAGCATCACAAACAGGTTGACTCGCTGTGTGAAACCTGCCGGCTCTCACTGCATTCTGAGCCGACTCGCTGTGTGAAACCTGCCGGCTCTCACTGCATTCTGAGCCGACTCGCTGTGTGAAACCTGCCGGCTCTCACTGCATTCTGAGCCGACTCGCTGTGTGAAACCTGCCGGCTCTCACTGCATTCTGAGCCGACTCGCTGTGTGAAACCTGCCGGCTCTCACTGCATTCTGAGCCGACTCGCTGTGTGAAACCTGCCGGCTCTCACTGCATTCTGAGCCGACTCGCTGTGTGAAACCTGCCGGCTCTCACTGCATTCTGAACCGACTCGCTGTGTGACTAGTAAAACAAAATGATTTTCTTTTGTAATTTTTAATTTTTTTTTAATTGCACGTTACCTTGGTTACAATTTCAATTTTGTTTAAAGACTCCCAGTAAAGAACGGCATTGCCACAACTGGGTGAGAGCTAATACCAGTTCAGATGTGACTGTGGCCTGTGTATGTACCTAAAGACAGACTGACAGTAGCCTCGTTGTACTGCTAGACTCCCAGTCACACGTGCTGAAGAACATCCTGGCCAGGTTTTGTCACAGTTGAATAAGAGCAGTTTGAATGTAGCGCGCTTCACCTGGGTTTCTGTGGGTCTGCCGGTCTATGCTAGCTTCCACTGTATTACAAACAGTCAGCATTACATTCTTGACGTCCAGCAGTAGCCTGCACTCTGAAACATCCCTCTGTGCTGTGGATTCAATCCAGCGTGCTAATCCATAGCTCCAAGCCCTGGAAGCAGTGCTGAGGGGGTGAAGGAATAGGATTGATTATAAACCTTTATGCAGCTATATCTGTAGGGATCCCATCCTATATTTAACACAGGCTTAGTTGGGGTAAAACAATATTTCAGTGCATCACAGTTTATGAAAAAGGAATTTAATATATTTTTGGTGGCTTTTTTTTCTCTCCGAATCTATGAATCAGTTTTAATGTTACTCCCTGTGAATCATTTGGTTTTAATATTGTACTTGCTATTTTGTGTGGTGACAATTTAAACAGTCATACAGTGAAAGTGTTGTTCCCGTAACAAAACCTAACGCTCCTCCACAGTTTGGGTCTTCTTAGTGCTGCTGGAGCAGAGAAGAGAGGCTCTTATACTCTCTGTACAGCCTCCCTTTGCTCTGTGCTGGTGGAGCAGAGAAAGAGAAAGAGAAAGGGTGGCTCTTCTACTCTCTGCACAGCCTCCCTCTGCTCTGTGCTGGCGGAGCAGAGAAAGAGAAAGGGCGGCTCTTCTACTCTCTGCACTGCCTCCCTCTGCTCTGTGCTGGCGGAGCAGAGAAAGAGAAAGGGCGGCTCTTCTACTCTCTGCACTGCCTCCCTCTGCTCTGTGCTCAGCTTGGACATGTCAATCAGGTAAGAAGGCAGCTGGTTTAAGCAGCGTTCCCCTGTTTCTGTCTCCTGAGTGTTTGTAGGATTGCATATCCAAGGATAGAAGCAGGATCTCAAAGTGGAGTGAATGGACTGACCTGGCCGCCCTCTCATTACGAGGTGAACGAGGGCTGTCAGGCGGACAGCAAGAGGTAATCTGTGCCGGCCTGAGGTTCGTTGACCTCCGCGGGATATCAGTGACTCCCTGAGCACAGGGTCAGGTGGAGGAGCCGCGGTGCTGTCAGTGTCCTCCCCCTCACCCTGCCACCCCGACCTGTGTCAGAC
>NC_054562.1:8032481-8134981 GCF_017654505.1 Polyodon spathula
TGTGATCGAGTGGGTTGGAGATACTGCTATCCAAAGTCAACTACAGGAAAGCGTCAGGTGTGACTGACACCCGTTTCATTAGATTTTCCTCAGCATGGAAAGCCTCAATCCTAATATTCTCAGTGATGCAAAACTTTTGGCCATAGCTGTGTGTTTTTAAGTTCAGTTTTTTACAAATAACAAAAGGTGTCAATTCCTGTGTTAAAATCTGAACTGTGACTCAGACAATCCTTAGATTGCAATCAGTTCCTTCTACTTTCACCCGTCATCTGAATCAAGTAGCAGGACACAGCTGCTGCCTTATCAGTGGATCTGCCATCTGGTTTGTGCACAATGTCATGCCCCTGTGCCAGCCTACAACTTGTTGATCCCCTACTTCTGAGAAGCATCACAAGACCTGCAAGTGCAAAGCCAAGGCAGCGAAGCAGAGTGAAACCGTCACTCTCTGGCAGCTTCGCTGTTAGCAGGGTCTCAAACAGGGTCACATTGTACAGTTTCCCTTTTCAAATCTTATATACTGGTGAGAGAGAGCTCAGTTAAACTGCCCCGCAAATGTCTATTTATTATCCCTTTCAGTCTCTTCTATCTGTCCTGCGCTCTACAGCTCTGGACAAAAGTTTTGCATCACCTAGAATTTTTGGATTGGGACATTTAATTAAAAACTATATGAGCATAATTTAGATCTTTTATTTTACACCGTGTAAACAAAGAAACTCCAAAATGACATAAAATGTTAGATTTCGAAATGTCCCATGTTTCAATTTGCCGGTTTCTTGGTCAGTCTGTGAAAATCTACAAAGCAGTGTGGAGTTCAATATGTTAGCATCATTCAGCAGGTTGCTTTCGACTTTGTGAAGCAGAATGAGTTCATCCTATAGGGGGACGCAAAACACCTGGCCATAACTGCACATTACTGCTAGCATTTGAAATTGTGTGGAGTTCATTTCGAATTTATTGAAGTAAAAGTTTAGCGCTCTTGGGCTGGTTTGAGCTGGCGATGGGACGTTATTTAATGCTGCCTTGAGTTATTTAAAAGGGAGGGCCGCCTGCCCCTCCTCGCAGCAGCGGGACTGTCCCAGGCTGGGTGCCGTACAGGACACTCAGTTTCATGACAGTGCAGATGACGGCAGGAGGGAAGTCCCCCTAAACGACGGGGAAGATGCTCTGTCTTCGGCGCGCGTGTTTTACGCCTCCTCTTAATATTTATACACAAGCACCAGTGGCTGCACCCACGTGGCTCTGCACAGACTGGGGCATGCGGTCTACCCAAGCAGAGAGCTGCACACCACCCAAACCACTCCCAGCGCCAACCCCAAACCAATTCCAAACATTACAACGCTTTACAGGGCTCTTAGCTGAGGTGAAGTGCAATATTAAGGTATTCTGGTGAGGTCAGGGGTGTTTAAATTGAGGGGGCTCTCTTTGATAATAGTTAGGTAAAATAAGAATGACTCCACAGGGATTTATCGTGACTATATCACGTATGAGCCACGCACCGGGTACAAAGAGGCAGTGTAAGTGTGTTACGATGGATGATGTCGAGGATAACGCCACTTTTAATTATTAACATAAGGATGAATGCTGTGATTGGATCTCAGCCCCTATACGAGAAAAGTGATTAAGCGATGCTGAAAATATGGCCTGTGAGATCACAATTTTCATTCAGAAACACCACATCTGGTCCTGTTTTGGTAAAGAAAACTCAGTTTGCTTCTCTTACTCACAGGTAATCTGTTACACTTCCTGGATCGACCCTAACCCTACCCTCCAGAAAAGCAGACGGCGGGCAGTGTCGATTTCAGTTTGAAACCCGGTCCCACGCCCTCCCGGCACCAAGAACATGACCCCCCAAACTTGACCTTGAGAATCATAGAATACAGTTGTGTACCAAGTAGCCGAGAACAGAAAGCGCTCGTTCACCCGGAAACCGTCAGTCACAGAAACAGCAGGCGAGATCGGTCAAGGTTTCTACACTGAGGAGCTGCTCGCTCCATCTCTAAAATGAAACCTTCACAAACCACTCGACAGGGCTGTGCTGCAAATCACAGCGGCGTACAAGATGCTGCCTGCATGAGAAATCACAGCTGTGCTGCGCAGAACTGTGTGCTTTTGTGGTCCGACCCCTCCATGTGCATTATGACCATTGGAAACTGATCCACTTATATCAAAACTTGTTAGACATTTAAAAAAAGGGATTAAATGTCAACATTTTAATAAGAATAATGTGTCCTCCTCCTGCAGGGTGACAAACGACACTGGTTTCCTCGCTACATCAACCCCCTCCCCACACTCACAGCCCATTAAGGATGGCTTGGACACAGTCACACGAACCAGCCGATTGAGGCAAATGATGTGTGGGTGAGAGGAGGCATGGGAGCCTGAGACGAGGGCAGCGATGAGAGTTGATTTAAAGCGAGCGACGGTGGGAGCGTCACGCACCAAGGCTGGGAGAGAGTTTCAGAGTCGGAGCCATGGGAGAGCACCATATAGAGAGTTGCAGTAGTCGAGTCGGGAGGAGACAAATGCATGACAAAGCATCTTCGCATCCGGGAGGGAAAATGGTTGAAAGTTTTGTCATATGTTTGACTCAATGCAGGCCTTTGGAATCCACACCCAAACGAAAAATGCCCCAAATTGTCTCAGTTGCCACCCCCGGGCACCTCACTTGGGTTTTTGGATTCTAGGGCGTTGGGTTTTGAATTCAGCTGACAGCTTTTTGTTTTTGTTGCTATTTTCGTTGGTCTGGTTTCAGAATTGAAATTGGGGGAATTTATTGCGCGAGAAGGTCAGCGTCTAGCTGAGCGCGAGGGAGGTGTGAATGTGTGACTCAGTCTCTTCGGGTTTGCAATTCCTGCAGCAGTAAGAGAGCCACAGCTATCTTTCTGCAAGCCACAGCTATCTTTCTGCTAGTTTTCACTTCCTGCAGAAACAGGAGGGGGGGTTCTCATGAACCTAAAAAAAGATTGCACTGCCCCAGAGAGAGAGGGAGAGAGAGAGAGAGAGAGAGAGAGAGAGAGAGAGAGAGAGAGAGAGAGAGAGAGAGAGAGAGAGAGAGAGAGAGAGAAGAGACGTCATCTTTAAAAGGTTGAAGATCGGCAGTGTAGTCTGAAACAGCTGTCAAACCTTACCGATTCAAAAAACCCTTACAGGGAGTATTAAAGAGATATATATATATATATATATATATATATATATATATATATATATACACACACACACACACACACACACACACACACACACACACACTAGATAATGTGCAAGGAATGGAAAGGAACAGTAGATCACTACATCATTAAATGTGTAGTAAATCAGTAACACACAAATTCATTTCAAATAGAAACAAGTGAGTGTAGTTGCCATGGCATCATATGCCTCTAAGTACCTCTAGTATTTTTCTTCTGAACACGCTTTCCCTTGAACACACCGAAACGTTTGGGAAGCTGGCTCTTTTGAGCAGCGATCATTCTTGCCATGCTAACAAACCATTGCTTCTGAGAAGTGAGGAAAGTGAGAAGGGGCTGCATGTTAGCGTTGAAATGTTCCAGCAATGTGCATTGCACACTCAAGCCATGAATGTGCTTTTTGCAACTTCTGATGTCATTGTAGAATTTGGAAATGTGCGTTTGAAGCTTGGAATGCCTGAAAGGGGGTAGCCCAGTGCTATTCTGACTCCCCTGAACAAAACATCCTGGTGTCTTTACGCACAAGATCGTAATTCTCTCTGTAGCTCAAATCACGTCCCGAACAAATGTGCAAGATGCTTTTCAAGATCTCTGTAGAAAACGCAGCGTGAAGGAGAGACAAGCAAGCAAACGCTCTCCGCAAAACCCCCAGGTTCTGACGTAATCATCCAAATTGAAGTGTGATGGACAGACAGCTCATTGGAAAGACAGTCAGACAGCATCCGTCTACCCCCAGATTATGCAGCTACACTGAAAAATCGAAAGTCCAACAAAAGACACATAAGTAAGGCTCTTGTGGTTTATCAATGCATCAGAACCCCTTGATAAAAACCACTCCCTTATTATCTGCTTTCTACAGGCGTCCACATTCATTGTTTCTTGTATAGTTAGTAGCATACTCAGCCAAACTTCTCAGCTACTTCCTTTTTCCAAATGTGGAAATCTCTCTCCGTATGAGCTCACCTCGAAAGTGCCCTGCTCCCACTGCTGTGACCAGACTGGAAGTCCCCAGGTCTCTCCATTACTGTATAAGGAGCTGCTGACAGCACACTCAGCAGCCCCCGCAGGCAGGCCAGGAAACTGCATCTTCTGTACAGCATCGTCTCTCTCTTGCTCACTGCTCACAGCTACCCCTGCAGGCAGGCAAGAGAACTGCAGTGAATGTACAGTACCAGTCTTGTTCGCTCACTGTACACAGCTATCCCTGCAGGCAGGCGAGAGAACTGCAGTGAATGTACAGTTTCAACCTCACCCCCTGACATGCAGCAAAAGCAAGATTTAAAATGGACATTTTTGCATTAAAGCATCTCTAATTCTGAAGCCACCATCTTTTCAACCAGCAAATCAAATTTCTAGACCACTGTACCAATCCAAAAAGCAGAAACAATGTGAGCTTCATGGTGCCTAATATTAACTTGTCCAAGTCTTAGGAGAGAGTAGCAGCATTGGACAGGGAGTGCTATCACACCCAGGCTGGGACGTGTGCGTGCGTGTGTGTGTGTGTGCATGGTGAGACATTTGACTTTGAACCCGTGAGGTTAGCGGTTTGTGTCCAGTGCTTCTCCATGAACTTCAATGGGCTGAGACGTCAAGCCCTTGCAAGCTGGCTGTGTTGCTGTAGGGGTTAATCAGCTGCTTCCCAGTCTGTGTCGGCAGCACTATGTAAAGCTGAGGCTCCACTGCCAGTTTCACTGCTTTCTCTTTCCAGGGAAGTGTGTAATTAGTGCACAATGGAGCGTGCTTTGAAGTAGTTTTAATATTCACTCCCTTCATTCACATCGCTGCAAAGGGAATTGAGGGTGTGCTTTGCCGATCATGTCAGCGCTATCACCTTCTGAAGGAGCCGTTTAGCGGGGTCCCGGGGTTAATAGGCTGTCTGACTTGGATGTGTTTGAATGGGATGGGGGGGTGGGGGGGCTGGGCATTCTCCATGCATACCAGAACAAATAATTCTGCAAAGGCAGGGTGATGCGATTTTACATGCTAGGTTGTGTGTTTATATAATGCCCTCCTGATTCACTTATTGTAAAGATCCTTGCCTTGGCTTTGCAGTCCTGAGACCCAAGAGTATACAGGAGATACGCATTGGGAACCAGAAACCCCCGGTAAGCAAAGGCATGTCTGAAGAGTCCCACTGTGCCTCTGCATTGCAATTACTTAGTAAAACGCACGTGTGCTGACGCATCGTTACAATGTTATTCTGCACAGTTGCAATGTTCTTAACGCATCACGAAGTTTTGCAGCCAGTAAGATGCTTTGACCCCAAAGGCACTGCTGAAGTAAAATGACCCAGAAAGTGTAACAGATATCCTGGAAGGGAAGGCAAACAAACCAGAAACTTTCTTTCACCTCGTGCATTAGCAGAGGTTTGAAAATGAAATGTCACACAAGCGCGCCTGCTGGAGACCAGTGGAGTGCGCGACCAGTTCCTGAAGCCATCTCAAGCCATACGATGCTCAAAGGCACTCTCATTCAGAAGCTGAGTGCAGGGCCATTGCAGGGATGAGGATGGCATACAGAAGAGCGTGCCTCACATTGCAGCCGCTTCTGTTTCACCTCAACCCTTGGAAGAGGTATGAAGTTTCAACACCACACCTGCTTTCAGCGTTGCCTTGATAGAACTTTCAACTGACCAGTGTGAGGGGGCTGGCCAGTGGCTTGAAGACCTCCCAGGGAGACTGAAGCCTAACACCTATTTACATGGAATTTTCACATTTTCAGAGTTTTCTCCCCACAGAAATGAGAGCGAATCCCAGCGGCACGGCTCAACGTGGGAGTTGCGAAGAGGGAATGGAATTGGAGGCCAGATCTGCGGTGCCCTGCTGTCACGCTGAGCAGGATAAGGTGACAGGCAGACCAATTAAGCCATCTCGGAGGGAGGAAACCACGCTAGCTCTGGGCCTCTCGTCCTGGTTTCTGTTTCTGTCTGGCTGGTTCTGCAGCATCTCCTGAAAGCTCATTTGGATCATGAGAGCGTCCCCGAATTTCGCACTTCGTTGTGTCTCGCATGCCAAATTAACAGACTGCCACTTCGCTTGGGGAAGCATTATCACTCACCCAGTGAACTTTCTTCATGCTGCTCAGAGACAGCCCTGCATCTTGAGTCTCATTAAACATTCCTGAATATGTGTCGATCGCTGTCTCTCAGATCCCTCAGCTGCTTCTCGGATCAGGGACAAGATCGTTATCTTTACTGAGGCGACTCTCACACTTAGATATTGTTTTTATAAATGAGTAAATTACTATGAATTGCATGGAACTACTGAAAATTACTTTTTCATTTATTAGCTTGAAATTTGTTATTAATATCAAGCAATTAGCAGGCATTACCGGCACGAAGACACTAATCATATCCAATTGCCTCCGAATTACGCTGGAAAAGGGATCTAGACAACAAAAAAGGATTTATATTTTAATTTTCCAATAAATTACTTTTAATTGTTTGAAATTATTATGGATTTCTCCGTTCTGCGAAAATGAATTTATGTTTTTTTCTTTAAGTATTGTTAGATGTTACATAAGTAATAATTTTCAATATATACAGTGTCTTCAATTTTTTTTTTTATTATTATTAAAATAAGTATTATAATTAGCAAGAGAGAACAGGTGGGTCTTGATTTAGCGAGTGTGTGGAGCTGGGGTCTGGGTTTTCATTGTTATCTGGAGCCAGGATTAGCTTCGGGGTTTTGAATCTCACGAAGTGTACGGGGCGTGCCGGCAGGACCTCCCTGGGTAGCGAGAGTAACGCTCGCTAGCCTTCAGGGAAACCTTTGTTTGCAGTTTGGTTTTTGTCTTTTTGTCTTTTCTGTGCGCCTGTTGTATGCCCACCCGTGCTCTACCATCGCTCGCAGTGTCCCATGGTTGTTTGTAAATAAATACTAACAAGCTTCCTGTGTCTCACCCAACCTCTGACCGTAGCCCCTGTCACAAGGGACAACTCTGAGATATAATACAGAGAAAACTTTCTTGATCTCTCTTCTTCTTCATTTCCTCTCCTCTGTAAATCCTGCACGACAAGGATTCACCTTGTGGGTGTGAGGAAAGCCAAGCTGTCATCCCACCCTTTCACCCACCACCCTGCCTGCCTCCCTCCCTCCCTCCACCCACTCTCCCTGCCTGTGTGTGTGGGAGAGTGATTCCCTTCTGCAGCAGGGCTTACTCACTAAATACCAGCACTCTCTCTCTCTCTCTCTTTCTCTCTCTCTTGCTCTCGCTCTCCAGACACCTACATCAGTTGGCAGCCCACCTCTTTAAGAAAGAAGCCAGGGCTTCTCTCGCTGTTTAAATGAAAGGGGAAGAGAGAGGAAAAGAAGAGAAAGGAAACCTCCGTTCAGATGCAGCCAAGATCGTGCACAGCAGCGGCCAAAAAAACTCTAACCCTAACCCTTTTCTGATGCAACTGTGCACCTGCATATATTGTACAAAAAGAGTTGCATGTTTGTTTTTGTTTTGAGACGCCTTCTAGTTGTAGGGGCAGGGGCTTTGCCACTTCGTGGGATTGTTTTTGTTCTTCTTTTCTTTGTTTCTGACCCAAACGCAGCCGGGGAGTAGATATCCAAACGAGAGGGGATCAGTCATCCCTGACTTTATACCAGCATCTCCATCCCACTCAGTCACCATGTGTTGTATAAACATCATTTTGATATTCCATTTGACATCATGCAGTGAAAGAAACTACAAAATGAGATTGTGAAAGTCCAGAAGCCATAATAGTTGCACAGTATTTCATGTTTGATTTTGAAATGTCACATTTGTCAGTTTTTCATTAAGTATCTGGCAAAACTACAAAGCGGTGTGTAATTCAATATGTTACCTTAATATTATTCGGCAGGTTTCATTGGACTTCATGAAGCAACATGAGTTAATTCTATCGGGTGATGCAAACCCTTTGGTCATAACTCTAGATATTACATGACAGATACTTCAGAAAAGCTCCAGTCTGGAACAACAGGTCAGCTCCTTAAACGAAGCCCAAAATATTCCAGGAGCGTTGCATGTTCTCACATGGGGATGAAGTTGCATAAGAAATCAATAAAAGCAATTTTGTTTCGCAGGCATCCCCCTGTTTACTAATGAGACTGTTTATTTTAAAGATTTTCTATCATCAAAGTGTGTTAGTCTGAGAGGAAAGCCCCAAGCCGGGGTTCCCAAAGCAAAGGGGTGTAATCTGGGGGTCTTAGCAATGAATTCCAAACCAAGGGGCTCTGTCTGGTGTCACAACGCACACAGCTCACTCTCGCAAAATCACACTCAGATTGCGGGAAGCAGTTTCTCAACCTTCGTTCTAAAGCCTGCTGGACCTCTTCGCAATGCATATACAACATTCTCCACACATTACATATTCTTCATGCTGGAAGCTGTTGGCCAAGCAGTTGGAAATCTGCTTAATAAATTGCGGTGAAACTTGGGGGCATTGACGTCAGACAAAATATAGCAGAGTCTACAAAGAGCAGGTTTTTTTTTTTAGCATGGAAAACGAGTGAGGAATAGCGCAGACTTTAAAGCTCTGATAGAGGCCGTTGCATTGATTCTGAAAACAACAGTGTCAGCCTGACGATGGGAGAGAGGGAGAAGGAGGCCAGGGGACTCCCCAAACACAGCCCACACTGCCTGTTTGAAAAGAGCTCTAATTAAAAGGCTGTTAATTAAAGTGCCCTCTGCATTTATTTAAAGCCCAAGGTCAGTCAATGCCAGTGAGAGCTCAAGGGGAGATGGAGAGAGACGAGGGTGGATGGCTGCTTCCATCCCCTGCTTCAGGACCTGCACGCCCAGGGATGAAACCTCAAACTGTCCAGCTGCCTCTGGAGCACCGCTTATCAGTTTGCCCTTAAACTTGATAGTAACCATTCTGGGATTACAGGAGGGACCCGTGTGACTACATGCATGTAGAAAACATTGAATGTGAAAAAACACTGATTTCTATCCCTCATAAAAGTTTGCCACAGTAAATACGCATGGTAGTTTTTTTCATAGTATGTTTTACCAGAACTATCTGTGCTTTGCAATGGTTCCCTGTGCTTTACCAGATCTCTATGTGCTTTACAATGCTTCCCTGTGCTTTACCAGACCTCTCTGTGCTTTACAATGCTTCTCTATGCTTTACCACACCTCTTTGGGCTTTGCAATGCTTCCCTGTGCTTTACCTTTACCGTGTATTGTAGTTACTTAGTAAATACATGTGCGCTTATACATAATTACAATGTTATTATGCATGGTTGCAATGCACTTAATGTGCAATCTTTCTTCCACGATATAACCCTAGCCCAAACCTTAACCCTAACCCTAACCTTAATCCTAATCCTAACAATAAAATCATTTTTTGACAAAATTGTGCACTTATATCATGCAAAAATATGTACACATCGAGTACATTGTAAATGTATAATAACATTGTAATGACGTTTAAGCACGCATGCATCTATTCAATAACTACAATGCAGATACACAGGAATTAGAAACACTTAATGGAAAGACATAACACAGCTAGTGTGCAGGATAACCATGCACAATATAGGAGCAATTATTACCGTGCAAATCTACAATGGTAAACTTTTATAAACTGGAAGAAAAACAAACTGAAAAGGGAACTAAGATGCTTTCAGAGAATGTTTTCTCTCTGAAGAGGAACGTTGTTTGGCTCCTCAGCCGGGCAGCTGAAATGCGTGTCCTTCCAGTTTGTGGGCGCTTGGTGTGGTTACGGCGCTGGGTGCAGGGAGTGTACGCTTCGTTAATCAGAGCTAATTAAACAAGGACACGTGGATCTGACACATTAACAAGCCTGGTGCCACTCTCACTTCATTAAAAAAATAAATAAGAAACTGTGATTTTTAAAGAGACTCGTGTTTGGGGTTTTTACTTAGCACACGAGACATTTTACATGGTTTGTGGACCCCCCTCGTTTCGCTAAATTAACACCCCCCCCCCCCAAGAGATCTGTGAAATGGGCAGTGGTTTACAAATTAACACATTCAATGAATAATCTGTCACGTTTTTCCAAAAGCAGTGGACCAGGGTCGGTTTAGCAATGAACACAGCTTACACTGGAGCTGAACACACGAGAGTTAAACAAAATCTCACTGGCTTCACGCATTTCTGAAACCCGTATTTGTTAAATCTAGGGTTATTACAATTGATTTTCAACTGACTTATTCCACTCAGGTGCAAAAAACAACAACAACAAAAAAGCGCAACACACTTGAACGTGTTAGAAAGTGTCTTCATTGCTTTAATTTTTAATTATTTCTTCAGACTTACTAGCAAGGTGTTAATGGCTAATTTAAGGTTTTTTTTTTGGCTAACAACGTTATTAGATGTTTGTTTTCCTCGGTATGCTGAAAGAATTAAACTGACAAAAACCATCACTGCCCTTAAACTTTCCCCAGGCATCGTCGCCATGGTTATACTGCGCATTTAGCGTGATATAGGTTATCATGGTCTGCCGTGTTTTCAGTACGATTTCACCTGCCTTTGTTTACTAGGATAGTCCCAGACTCGTATTCTTTAACCCTGTCACGACATTTTAAAAGACTCTATAGTCTGTCATCGAATCAATTTCTTCCAGCTGTAGTGAAGCCGTGCGTTTGACAGAGAGACAGAGAGACAGATACACGGCTCTTGTGAAAGAGCCACAGGTTTGGAATAAAAGGCAGTTACACACTAGCTTGATTTATATATATATATATATATATATATATATATATTTTTTTTTTTTTTTTTTTTTTTTTTTGCCTGTGCTGGCGCAGCCGAGCGCTTTTCTGAAAGAAACGGCCGGCCAGCACAGCGAGCTGGAGAGG
The DNA here is from genome assembly GCF_017654505.1 of Polyodon spathula. NCBI lineage: Eukaryota > Metazoa > Chordata > Actinopteri > Acipenseriformes > Polyodontidae > Polyodon > Polyodon spathula. The sequence goes on from NC_054562.1 coordinate 8,043,460, forward strand.
CCTTGGAGCTGGCGAGCCCGAAGGGAAGAGAGTAAGCGACGGTGATCACCCCTTTAGACCTGGGACCCCGGGGGCGCGTCCGAGCACCTTGCTCCTGTGGCACGTTTACACCGTGTCTTACCATAACCCATTGGAGACACACACACCAATCCATATTATAGATACATATATATATATATATATATATATATATATATATATATATATTTTTATTATTAAATCGTACACACACGCAATGTGTAATTTATATGGTATATACCATATATATATTATATATATATATATATATATATATATATATATATATATATATATATATATATATATATAGTAATCCTGGCAACTTCTCCTACTGTATGGAGTTCACGTAAACAGTTTTTTTTTTTTTTAGTGATAAAATAAAAATACCTAACTTTAAAAGAAGAGAAGGAGAAGAATAAATACAATTCAGTAAAATAAACACATTTATAAAACAAAAGCACAATGTATCTCTGTCTATGTATATTTACAGTATCTATCTATCTATTTATCTTGACATGATGGATTGAGCTAACATAGAAATCCCTTCCTTGCTGATCACTGGCTGTATCGTTTATCGACGGACAAACAGGATACTAGCTGTTGGGCTGATGATTTGATCTGAGGTTGAAGTGAGTTCCTTCCCTGAACCACTGCTTTGCTTCATAGCGCAGAATGCACTACCTTAATAGGCAATGAAACGTGTTAACGAAGAGGCAGCGAGATATGCATCTTTTCAGTGTGGTTGTTATGGCGATGGCTGTGAAAGATGCAGCATGGGTAATGGCAGCTGTACGAGGAGCAGATGGGGGCCACTATCTGGCTTTGACACCCCTGCTTGTGTGTTTCTTCCTTCAGGTGAAACAGCAGCCCACACTGTGAGACTCTGCTGGGAACTGAGGTGACAATAAGGCCTAGCTGCTCACATGCATTGTAATCCTCTTACTGCCTGCCTAGCAGCAGCTGAAGGGAATATGAGCAACAGCACAGATGAAAGACCCACACTGTAGCTCTGTCACGCACACACACACACACACACACACACACACATACTGACACACACACACACATTCACACGCACACACACAAGGTGATGTCAGTGTTGACTGTGTCAGTGACACAGTACAAAATACACGCACGGTACGTGTAACTCACGCACGTGCGTGACGCACTCTGTGTGTTTCACGTGACGCATGCACGGTGACACACACACACACACACACACACACACACACACACACACAATCACAGGTTGCTCCCTCAGGGGATATAGTTTCCCGCTAGGAGCCTCCTCTCCAGTCCATATGTACTGTATAAATAGCTTTTGAGTGAAGGGGAGAAAAAGCAGTAGCTATAGAATCATGGGTAATTGGGATATGCAAATTCCAGCATTACAAGAGCCAACCACACACACATATATATATATATAACCTGTCCTTCAGGGGTTAAAACAGTTCCAGCTGCCAGTGTAATGCTGTAGCTACAGTGTGTGGAATGCAACCCAGAGAAAGGGTTAATCCCCAGCGCTGCATGCTGGAAGGGGCTGCAGGCTGCAGATTTGTTTACCTGGCAGGTTATTTACATTAGCAGACGGCTCTTGTTAAAATCTTGCTGTTTGCCGGTTAATTATCACCATGGATTGCAAACAGGAACATCTGCATCTCTAAAGAGGAAGAAAAGAAAAAGCAGGGCCGGTCCGGGGGCTCCATTTAGCACCGGCAGCACAAGCTGATCAGTTTATTTCACTAATTGCCTCAACTGCCGAGGTGGAGAGAGGGAGGAGGGGTGAAGAGAGGGAGGAGGGGTGGAGAGAGGGAGGAGGGATACAGTCAATCCCTAGCTGTCGAAATCAAAGCCCTGGGAATGAGCGTGAAGCGATTGCAACGAACAAAACAATACCTTTCGGAATCTCTGTGTAACTCATTAAAGTAAATGCAGCTAACTAAACAGATCCTTCTTAAGCTTCCTGAGTCATTTTGATTGGAGGGTGAAGTTGTCGCCTCCCCTTTTAGTGGTTTATTTCCTGTCATTGACCAACCAGCTGCTTCCCTTCATGACTGAAATGCTTTTAGCCAGTAACGTGCTATGACCCTGAAAACGCTACTAAAACAAAATGACCCAGGAAGTGTCGCAGAGATTCTGAAAACAAGGCATAGCAACTGCTAACTTAAAACAAAGTACTACCAGATGTCATGTTTATAATATTCAAATGTATTCAAATTGGGCAGGGATCCTAATGAGATGTAAGGATTTTGTCTTGCACTTGGGCGATTGCTGACCCTTCCAAAAACATTGCACCCATTTTTTGGGTTTACTGCGATCCCCTTATACAGCGCTCTCTCAGCCTTTGTTCCGTATCGTTGACGATGAATTTGTTTCATTTTGCTGGTCAAGTACAAATATTATGAAGTTTACATCAGTTAACCCGTCCCTAGGCTTACTCCTACATTCCTAAAACTGTTCTTGCAAGGTGCAAACCATTGGAGAAGCGAGTAATAAAGAACTGTGTTAAAGCAACACCTGCTGAGGCTTGTCACTGGCCTCAAGGTGGCTGCTGTGGTCCACTTTCTGATGCGGCGATGCCCAGCTCTTGTTGAAGAGAGGCGGAAAAACTTTTGGAGGTGAAGGGCAAGACGCAGAAGACCGTGCATGTTCAAACCCAGGGCCACTTTGTTTGGGATGCTGGAGGATCATCATCATATAACCTCAGCAGTAAGGGCTGTCCGCTCCTCCTCGGAAAACTTTACTTTTCTAGCGCCAAGAGGACTTTGATGCCCTCTGACATGTTTTTTTTTTTTTTTGTCCTGTTTGATTTTCGTGCTGCACAAATCTCTGCACTCCTACCTCACCTCACCTCTGTTTAATATCCCGATGCACGGACAGCGCTCATTTTCATGATGAGTGATTGGCATTGCTCTTAAGATTACACAGGCCGCAGTGTAAAATAATTGCCTGGCCGCTATGCAATTTGGGTTTTGCAGCTGCAGTTGTTTGCACTGCGCCTATCCTTACATCATACCCTTAATGTATAGGGTTAGCGTTCGGGTTAGGGTTAGGGTTAGGGTTAGCGTTAGGGTTAGGGTTAGGGTTAGGGTTAGGGTTAGCGTTAGGGTTAGGGTTAGGGTTAGGGTTAGGGTTAGGTTTGTTTTTTTTTTTTAAGTACAGAGCCTGCTGAATTATGCGGCATGCTGATAAATGAAACAAACAAGCCTAAACTAATGACTAGAAGTCCTTTTCCAGTTTTGAAGTTGAAACATTGAATTTTAGTTTCTTAGTATTCATAAAAGTGGTGTATTCTGTTACGATTTCAAAAGCCTCACACAAACTGGAGTTTTGCAGTGTTCAATGGTTGCAAAAACGACCTTCATAATGCTCCCAGTGGAAAAGGCTTTTGTATATTCAATTTCAGCTCCCTGTGACAATTAAGGAAATTCTGTAAGGATCTGCAGCTTTAAAGTGAAGGCTGGGACAAAAGGACTCAACAACAGATGAGAAAATGAACGCTTGAGCACAGAGAAAAAAACAAAACGAAAATCAAACTTTTAAAAACTGGCCCTGCTAAGCAGATATCAGCTTGCTTCTTGGTTATGGTTACGACATTTGTTAAAGAGCAAAGAAAAAAAAAATCAAGAAATACAAATTCCCTGAGGAAATAAGGAATAATTCAAAGCCAAGTTAATTTTCACACGCAGATCCAGTGCCTGGATGGGTCACGGGAGGTAGCTGAAACAAACCCAGCCATTAAACACCTCCCACTGCACCTAGCTATCATTCAGAACCATCATTAACCTCTTTCACCAACCAGCTACTTCAGACACCCCAAACGCAGCCAATCAGAGCTCAGACGCTACATCTCCTTTATCAGGAACGCCCACACAGAGAGGGAATATTTAACAAGTGATCAGTCTTACTGGTAGCTCTGGCCGAAAGTTCTGCATCACCTAGAATTTTAGGCTTGAGACATAATAAAAAATAAAAACAAAACTATATGAACATGATTTAGATCTTTTGTTCAGCGTCATGCAATCAGAGAAATGATATTGCAAAAGTCTCCCGGATAGTAGTACAGTAGTATTTCACGTGAGATTTGTGAATTTCGAGGATGTGGGATCTACAAAGCGGTGTGCAACTCAATAGCATTATTCAGCAGGGTTCATTCGACTTTGTGAGGCACAGTTAGTTAATTCTATAGGGTGATGCAAAGCTTTCTGGATGCAGCTGGACTTCCGTCAGACGTTCGATTATCCAAACTGTCCTGCCTTGTTTTCATCGCAGGATCACTTGGATGAAAGGGAATGGCCGAGATTGTCATGTAATGTGTGTTTAAGTCACTGGTATGCATGACAATGATAGAAGTGCAGCCCTGTAGCTCCCCTTAATACAGATCCACAATGAATAACCCCGAATAAGCGTCTTTATAGAGACAGTGGGAACAGCAGAAAAGTTTGAGATAAAAAAAGCAGCTCTTCGCACAAGCGGTCCTCGTCGTTTGTGAAGAAGCTGTGTGATAAAACAATCATTTTTGCTTCAGCTGTCTCATCAGCAGCCCTTCCTGTTCCAGTAGAACGGCAAAACTTTTTTTTATCAACAGCAAGACTTCATCGCAACCAAATCTGTTGGTGTTTCTGAAAGAAAACTAGGTAACCCTTTCCACGAAGAGTCTCTAATCACTGTGTATTTACAGAGTAGTTACTTAGTAAATGCATGTGGGTTTACAGATCATTACAATGTGATTGTGCATAGTTACAATGTGCTTAACGTGGAAATGTAAATCTCTAAGCATGACATGATATAAAAGCTGTCCTATGCATTTACCGTAGCTTGCCATGTTTTTAATATGCTTTATCATTCCTCTCTGGGCTTTACGGAGCTTAGCAATACTTTTCTATGCTTTAAGAAGGCTACATCCCAAACTGGGGATACAGAATTATAGAAGCTGATTAAGAAATATTTCAAAACCCTTTGCCAGGTTTGCTAAGCGTTATGATTTTTTTTCCCTACATGATTCCCTACAGATGTTACAAAATGACAGTAACTCCATAACGTTTATGCAGCCATCAAGTCAAATTACTCCCCCAAAATCAGTCAGTAATTCGAATGTTATTTTTGAACTGTTTGGAATGCATTAATTAGTACATTTCCAGGCCCCGTTCCATGTTCCAACCGTCTCTGCTATCAGAGTCCATTTTGTCATGGAAACCGTTGCAGTCAGCCAATCAAAACCCTGCATCACTTTGCAGAACAAATATGCTGCTCAACAGCTAACTGATCTGCGTGTGAATGTGTGAAAGCACGCAGTGCTGCTGGGATAGAGGCAATTCCTTCTCTAGCCAGACACAGCCCCTGTGCATCCTTCATGCTATTAACCCTGTCTCTATACATTGCTGTAACTATTTCAGATGAGTTCTTCTTTGCCACTGGAATGTGAAGCTGTGCAACTTTCAGACAGGAAACTCTTCTGTCTGAGAGCCAGCTAATTCAATACAGTCTGTGTAGAGAACTCAGTGCTGTATCTGAGAGCCAGCTAATTCAGTCTAGTGTAGAGAACTCATACTGGGGATCTGAGAGCCAGCTAATTCAATACAGTCTAGTGTAGAGAACTCAGTGCTGTACTGGGGATCTGAGAGCAGCTAATTCAATACAGTCTAGTGTAGAGAACTCAGTGCTGTACTGGGGATCTGAGAGCAGCTAATTCAATACAGTCTAGTGTAGTCTAGTAATTCAATACAGTAGAGAGAACTCAGTGCTGTACTGGGGATCTGAGAGCAGCTAATTCAATACAGTCTAGTGTAGAGAACTCAGCGCTGTACTGGGGATCTGAGAGCTGTACTGGGTGCTGTACTGGGGATCTGAGAGCAGCTAATTCAATACAGTCTAGTATAGAGAACTCAGTGCTGTACTGGGGATCTGAGAGCAGCTAATTCAATACAGTCTAGTATAGTGCTGTACTGGGGATCTGAGAGCAGCTAATTCAATACAGTCTAGTGTAGAGAACTCAGTGCTGTACTGGGGATCTGAGAGCAGCTAATTCAATACAGTCTAGTGTAGAGAACTCAGTGCTGTACTGGGGATCTGTGCTAATTCAATACAGTCTAGTGTAGAGAACTCAGTGCTTACTGGGGATCTGAGAGCAGCTAATTCTTACAGTCTAGTGTATCAAGGGTGGTGTGGTGGTATATACAGGTAACGAAAGCAGCCCTGCGCCTGGGAAGCACACAAGAGCGCAGTCCTTGCTGGCACAATAATTGGCACTTTGACAGATGGGAATACATTTCTCCCAGTCTGCAATATTACATGAGCAGATTGAAGCAGTGTGAGTGTAGATTCTCTCCCCTGTCGCTGGCGCGCTGCCTGAAATCTGCCAGACCATATGATGCCTTTCTTATTTTACACATTCCCAGTGAAGCGAAGGCACAGGGACAACACGCACACAGCCATGCAGGGCAGACTTGGCGCGGTCAGCCTTTGTGTGGAGTCTTTATGTGAGATGTGTACAGCCTGTACTGGAGGGCTGGTGTGTCCACAGCACTGAGGATTCAACAGGACGGCGTGAGGGGCCAAGAGCACTGGAGCATCTGAGTTAATCACTGCTTAACCCTAACAAACTATATCCATGCACACCCACTCGATATGCAAGTCTCAGATGTGCCGTTTTGAAAATATGTCTTTTCATTTTAAACCCTTGTACTAGACCAGGTTAAAGAGCCATGCATTTAGACCACCTTTAACCTTCCTGGGTCGTTTCACCTGCGGGACGAAATTGTCCCCACCCCTTTCCTGTCAGTAACCAATCAGCTGCTTCCCCTATTGACTGACATGCTTTTAGCCAGTAACAAGTTTTGACCCAGACCCAGATCCGGGACCTTTTTCTCTGAGGTGGGAATTATACAGCATTGGAAATGAACTCAATACATAACATGTACAATTAAAGAAAAAAAAAACGTTTCTTGTTCCATGAATTTAATGACAAAAGTGTACTGTAACGATTTTAAGATGCAAAGTCTATGAGTAAGAACTGTACTATACTATAGATAGATAGATCAATAGAGAGACAGACAGACAGACAGACAGACAGACAGATAGATAGATAGATAGATAGATAGATAGATAGATAGATAGATAGATAGATAAGTAGATATCGTTTTTGCTCAAAAGAGCCAACTTCCCAACGCTCAGGAATTCAGCTGATTAGTTTGCAGGAGTTCTGATTGACAGCTGTGCATCGCTCCTGCCTGTTCCGTGCTGGCATCCCAGCTGGTGAGTCTCTCCACAACGAAGACGGAGAGCTCCTCTTCACACATTCTCTCACACAGCCGCTCTTCCAATGGCCATCTGTCACAGCGCACAGTAATTACAACCAACATCATCCGTGCACTGCAGACAGGCTCCAGGGACCGGCTCTCTCTCTCTCTCTCTCTCTCTATATATATATCTTTTTCTTTTTTTTTTTTTTTTTTGCTTTGCTAATTTATATAATCGTGTTTATTTGTTTTGCTGTATAGCCAGGCACATGCTTGTGAGCAAAGATATGAGGGAGACAGAAAACTGTTTAGAGGCTACAGTTTCTCATATCCTGCTTGTAGTCTCAGTAGGAGAACATGCTTCAGTTTTGTATTTTTATGATTGAATAATGAAACGCTTCATGAATTAATGTTTTCAATGCATGCTATTTTGACTGATGAGAGCCGCCTTGACCGTGACAGGAAGTAGCGCGAGGGCTAGTGTGACATCACTTCCTTTTTTCCAGACCCGTTGTCAAGGGTCCTGTCTACTTTTTTCTTGCCCGTCTTTGGCGAGTGTCAAGTAAGCGTGAGATTCCAGCAGGCTGTTGTGATTGCAGTCTGGAGCAGTGGATCATTTCGTGGTGCTGTTTTTAAATATGTTTCACGAAAAGCAACTCTTGAAACCAACCCGTCAGCAAAAAGACAAAGCTACAGGGCCTTCGCACAGCCAGGGTGTGGACCAGCGCTCCCTTGGCTGTGTGACTCACCCAGAACACCACACGGCCGTGCTTTTACCAGGAGGGGCCAACAATAGCTTTGCATTTTTATTTGAAGAAAAAGGCGAACTAGCTTGCAAATGTGCATCGTAATAGGATCCTTCTTAATAAGTTGGGAAATGTTACAGAGAACCGCATTGATAATCGAGGGGGTCTGGAGAACTGCCTCGTCAACTTGCGAGGAATTCCCATGGTTAGCGATCAATAACTTCAAAGAGCCCTGACCCCTGCCAGGGTGCTTTCATGAGAACCTCCTGCAACTTATCGATGGCAGGGAGAGGGGCGCTAATCAATCCGGCTCATGTATCGAGTCAGTTTCTAAGTTCGATGCAAATGTTTTTGACAAGAAGTCATTCTCAGTGGAGCTCTCTTGAAGACGCAGAGAAAGACTCTTCTAATCTGTTTGTTGCTCAGCTTAATAAACTGCATTCAGTGCGTCTGAAGGTAACAGTTCTGGAAAAGAAGAAATGGTGCTGAAGCAGCGGCAACACTTTCTTTCTGCAGTTCTGTACGGCCCCAGTTAACCTAACCACAGCAGAAAAGTTAGCCTCCTGTGTTACATGTTACAAGAAAAGATAAGTGAGCTTTTAGCCCCAGGTGGGACACCTGATCAATCCAGCTGTCCTAAGTTTGACGGTCCGCTGCATTAGATTTCTCCATAAATAAACACCTAACAAAAGTTCATTTCTAGTTTTGTAACTGTCAAGGCCTTTGATGAATACAGGGCTGCCTTCCTGTCTGCTCCACTGCTTATCACAGTTGCCACACAAGCCTCACTGTGACTTTAATAAACAGACAGGAGTGTTCCCGAAGAGAAATGAGCTGCACTAGAAATGATCCCTGGTGCTATCTCTGAACCAGGGGGCTGTCAGCCAGCAGCAATGCTCCGCTAATAGTTGAGGCTCGCTGGAGCGGGCGCGGTAACGTGCAGCAGCGGGGGGGGGGGGGGGGGGGGGGGGGAATGAGAACCTCTAGGGACCATAATCCCAGGCCTCAGCTATTCCCACAGGCATCCCTTCTTAAAGCTTCTCACAATCCCATTCAGTTTGACTACAGGGGCGTTCCAATACATACTCCACTGGATATACTTCATTGAAGCCTCACTGCTATATTCTGCTGTAGGCTGCTTTGCACTCTGCTTGATCCAAGTGCAACACTGTTTGTCTCCCATTCATGATCAGAGTGTAACATGCAGCCCTTGTATAACGCACACCCCCTGTACTGTTCTCCATCAACAGATAGATGATTCCATTCCACGCAGTAATGCTACTGGCGTTTAGGAAAAAAATGACTATCGTGGCTAATGCAGCTTAGTTTTTATATGTCACCTCCTGGCTATGTGAGGACACACCTCCTTTGCAGCCAGTTTGTCTCCATCGAGTATGAGATGCCAGTCCTGACCAGACAGTCACGCTCGGGCCCTCGGGCGAGACGTGCAAACACCCTGTTTTGTTGTCGTGGGCAGCCGAAGCCAGGCGCGTCAGACAGTGGAAACAGGGTGAATGCCAGTCCTGTGATCACACTATTACCCTGTTTACACTTACCAGATATCACGCAGCACCATATAAAGAGTCCAAGTGCACAGCAGGTAAGATTCATGCAATTATAATGTTAGCTAGGGCAATGTTAATGATGATTTCATTACTGCCTACTCTGTGAACTATGATTAACAGCGCTGCTTCTCAGCTGAAAGCTTCTCAAAGGATTGCGTTGTGAGCAATTAAATAAATAAATAACATAACAACACAAAAAAACCCTAACAGTCCGCCTGTCAATGGTCGATTATCATTCACGAAGGACGTTTGCTGTCAGGTAACAGCGTGGTTATTATTGGCCAATGAACAAATAAAACAATTGAATTCAGATTAAATACCGGCTTTTTTTTAACAGGTTTTCTCTCTTATTTTTTTAAAAGGTAAAACTACAAAAACTAGAAAGTAAAAAACCAAAAAGCTGAGAGCTAGCAATGGCATTGCATTTCTTGGCTGTTTGTCTTGCATGTAAAGGATAGCTGATTCCTGGCTATTAGATTGGTCTCTAATAAGAGACATTAGTGCAGAATCCTTAGGACAAGCACAGCATGAAGCGTGGATATCCACTAATGAAGGAACGAATTGGATAAGTATTGTACCTTTTACCCTGCAATTAGCGACCCTATTTATAGAGCAATTTATAGATATCAAAAATGTTTTAATATATTTTGCAGTCGTTGTGATTAACTGTAACCTAGCAACCACCGAGAGATTTCACTGATGAGGTGAAGTTGAGGAAGAAACAAATACAAAAAATAGTTTCATGGAAGGAGCCCGGCTCGTTTGCACCGTGGTTGAGGTGCTTGTTTGCACAGTGGTTGAGAAGCTTGTTTGCACAGTGGTTGAGGTGCTTGTTTGCACAGTGGTTGAGAAGCTTGTTTGCACAGTGGTTGAGGTGCTTGTTTGCACAGTGGTTGAGGTGCTTGTTTGCACAGTGGTTGAGGAGCCTGTTTGCACAGTGGTTGAGGTGCTTGTTTGCACAGTGGTTGAGGTGCTCATTTGCACTAGTTCGGGCCCCGCTTTTACCCAGTTCTCATTGATCGACATGGTTAAAGGGGGAAGAGTATTGTCTGATGTCGTGATTCTCTCTTCATTTCCGTTGTAGTGATTTCTTGAAATATCCCAGTCTTGCAAGTCAGAGTTCACATCCATTGCCATTTTTCTCTTTCCCATGAATGTAAAACAAATAACATTAAAACAACCCTCCTGCTAATCTAACGAGTGCTTAGCAACACTTATATTAGATAACATCTTTAGCTAAACTATCACGCGGCATGAGGTATTCCCCACCCCTTCCAGACTCGCACAAGCAGAAGCCCATTGAGATAACAGCTAAGCTGTCTAAACCCATTGAACCAGATTTACAGCTCTCGAGATGAATGTCAAGCACTGTGCCGGTTCATTCTTATAAACACGGTATCTCAAAGCTGGGTCCCCGACGTCAGGGCAGTAAATCTCGACACGGCTCTCTTATGAAAGCGCACTGATCTTCTGAATGCGTTCCGGCATCCAGAGATATTGCTGGCAAACAAAGAATGAGCGCCTCTTCCATTGAAGACAGGTGGCATCATTGCGCTTGCTGTTATCTATTCCTGAGGGTGCTGTCTTGCTATTGATGTCTTAGTGATGTTATTTGTGAGTGAATGGAAGGGATCCTGGGGAGGGGGGGAGGGGGTAATCCTGACAAGGCCTAACTCTGCTTTGCCTGAGATCTGACAATTGTAGATCATAGTTATTTATTTTAACAATACAGACAGGCACGTTACTCTAAAGCCGTTCCTTTAAGATTGCAGATTCAGAGAAACTGGCTAGTTCTGCAACCTTCATCGAGGCGATTAATCAGGATCTAACCAACATGTTGCAAATGGGAAGCCTGGCAAACCAGAAAACGATCCAGACTTCCTGGCGCCTAAAAGGTACCGGATAGAGGAATGAAAAAAAAAAAAAACACTTTATGAATCATAAAAACGGAACACAAGTTAGCCAGTCAGCAACGAGTCGACACACACGGCTCAAAGAGACCTCAGATGTGAACCGTTTTTAACTTGAACTTGTGTTGAGACTCATTCCCGTCCCTGGCTGCGGCAAACGAGCGAAAAAAATTGGCTACCTGCGGGAACAAACAGCATAACCAAATGCAATAAATATATTTCTAAAGAGCAGTATTGGAAGCAGACAATTCCTGAGGCAGCGGAGGGAGAAAATCCGAAGCAGAGGGGTTAAAAAAAAAAAAAAAAAAAAAAAAACCCAAAAGAAGCTCTTTCAATGGACGTCTCTGCCCGAGACAGCAGGGGTGAAGGCCGCGTCTCGCGGGCGAGTGGGTAGCAGTGTATCAGAGGTTACAGCGGGAGCAGTAATTGAATCCTGTCTTTTAAAAGCCGGCCCATCTAATCCTGTGATTAAATGAAGTGGAAATGTCATTTTCCGTGTTGTTCCGACATTAGCAGAGACAGCCGCTGTCATCGCTTCTGGAGGTGACCCCTGACCCCCCCTGTTTGACCTGCACAGTGTTAAGGGGCACCCTGCCGATTAGATTCTTCAGAAAGAAGCCCCCCCTCTCCCCCTGCCTCTCTTCACAGCTAATGACAGAAAAGCCTGTCAGGGTGTAGATGAAATAATTATTTGTACTAAATCAAAATCTGAAATGATCGCCACAGGCGTTTGAGACGTGAACGGTTTAAATACAGGGTTTTAAAAGTCCCTATTCAAACCCTTATATAAAATAAAACCACAACAGCACAGCCCTGGACCATCTCTTTATAACACTGCAGCCAGGAACCACAGATAAGAGACGAGTGCTTTGTGTTACAAGGAAGTGGAGCACTGTGGAGCCATGACTGGAGGAAATGTTCTGCGCAGCATCTTGAGTGTTTAGTATTTGTATTAATGATTTATAAAAATGTAAAGCAAATAAACTCAACGCCCGGGTTAAACAGTTTCAGTTTAATATCTCAAGCATTTCTGTCAGCAAAATCTCTTAGAAACCGTCAAACCAAAAACGTCACACGACAAGAAAGTTCTTACTGGGCCTCGTTCTCAAAGACTCCATTCTGTGATTAACTCCTGCTTTGGAACGGCGTCGTACCCTTTACAACCCGGAACCCGTCTCTCCTGGAATCCAAGCCTGATCCGAAACAATAATTACAATGAAATCCTTGGGTCAGAACCGTGTCGCTTTTACACAAGACTCAAGTCAGATTTCACACGGCTTTGGTTAAAAATCGCATTTCAGAAATCCTTTAATGATCTGCCTCGCTCGTTTAATTGTAATTTGGTGTACTGAACAAACCTTACTGATGCCTTAAAATCCAACGGATTACAAAAAAAGGACGAATAACTTGAAACACGCGGCAGACATCAACTGCTGTCAATTTGCAGAATCAGTGCAGGGCATGCATCATTAACTGGGTCAGACAGGTCACACGAAACTGCTCTGAAAACTCACTTGCTGAGCAATCAGCAGCATTCTTCCACTTAAAGGGAGAGTGGTATGGGAACTACCTTAAAGAGAGAGTGCCTCATTTTCCCAGCTAAATCTTTTCTTGTCAGGTTAAACTGTTACACTTATTTTGTTCCTCTCATTAATTTGCCTTCTTTCAGATAAGGGTCAAAAAACAAAGCAAAATGATTAAGGGGGCTTGTGAGAAAGATGCTACCAGGTAAGAAAATGTTTGTTTTTTGTTTTTTTTTAATTGTAAAATGAAACGTTAAATCTTGAAAAGCTGTTTGGGATCCAGGCACCTCCGTTGCCCATGACCAGTTTGGATACTGCTCTTCTCTCCCTGCTTATTGAATTGTATATTAATTTGTCAATGTTCTTTGGTTCCTAAGTTCAGCTTGTGAAATTTCTCATGGAGGTGAAGCTGACTCATTTTCAGTGTGGCCTCATTAGCTTCATCGCTGTTGTCAGATTTCTTTTGTCATTTTTGTATAGGTTAAGATTGTCTGAGTCTGTGAAAAGCGCAGTGCTGGTGGAGCAGGGTAAGAAAGTGAAAGGGAGGCTCTTATACTCTCTGAACAGCCTCCCTCTGCGCTGCGCTGGTGGAGCAGAGTAAGAGAAATAAAAAGGGAGGCTCTTATACTCTCTGAACAGCCTCCCTCTGCTCTGTGCTGGTGGAGCAGAGTAAGAAAGTGAAAGTGAGGCTGTTATACGCTCTGAACAGCCTCCCTCTGCACTGTGCTGGTGGAGCAGAGTAAGAAAGTGAAAGTGAGGCTGTTATACACTCTGAACAGCCTCCCTCTGCTCTGTGCTGGTGGAGCAGAGAAAGAGCTGTACTTACATTCTCTGAGCAAAAGCTGCAGAGCAGAGTAAAATGCATCTTTTTAGACTTCTCTTCCTTCTATTTTTAACAATGCCTCACACCCACACAGGCAGAGGGAGAGAGAGAGAGAGACAGAGACAGAGAGAGAGAGAGAGAGAGAGATAGAGAGAGGAGGCTCACGGGACCACGCTGCCAGACCGAAGTGACATTGCAACAACAAAATCTGATTAGCGACACCTTGACAAGACCCTCTTCTTAACCACTGACATGAGTGTGACCTGCAATACAGACTCCATGCTGCTTGCAGTGAATACAGCTGTGACAGCAAGCATCCTTCCCATGGACGGCTTAAGAAAAGCATTGCCTAAGGATGTCCATTACTTACTGTACACATAGCTCAATTGCAATGCCGTCTTACTGAAATGTTCACTTAGTTCTAGGCGAAGTTCCTTCAACTGTACTTTCTAAGTCCTGGGAAATCCATATTCTGCATTATCATTTGCATTAATATGCAATTGCACCGGTACATCCTGTACAGCTGTGACCAAAAGTTTTGCATCCATCCCCCTGTAGAATTAACACATTTTGTTTCACAAAGTCCAAATGCCCCTTGGTTGTTCTGTGCCATCTCTTGGCTGCTAATAGGTTACTATAGCAACTATCTTTGTATGGTGGTTTGCGAGGGAGAGTGTCCAACCTAAAAGCTTATCTCCACAGCCATGAAAGGTGCTTTTACAAACGCTCATGGGTTCATCTTGATGTGCCAGCCATCACGGCAATGGAAACGTATCAGAGTGCTCCCTGCACCCAGGGGCAGGGCGAATCCCACTGTCGAAAATGACACGCCTGCGCCAAAGTGATCTTCCGAATTCAGCCATTAATAACCCGGGTTATTCGGCCGTCCTCATCCTTGGATCAACTACAGGACTATCAGCATCCACTGTGTAGCCCCCTCTGCCCTCCAGAGAGTAAAGGTATTTGAGCACAGTAGCGTTCTGAAAACCACATGGCTAATTTGCATGGAACACAATGCTTTTTTTTTTTTTTTTTTTTTTTACACTAGGCAAATCTACAGGTAAATCACACAAGCATTGCAAAAGGATCCTACTGCTTTGGCAATAAAACTGCATTCGATTTACAAAATTGTTTTTTAAGTTAAGGTGTATTGTCCCAGTGGGGCATAGCTTAGCTTCTAATAAGCACTTAATTGCTACTATTAAGTGATTTAGGGTAGAGTTGGAACAAAAACCAGGAGGGACCCTCCAGGACTGGGTTTGGAGACCCCTGGTCTAGAGCACAGCGTTGAGCCCTGCCCACGTCGACAGGGAACCCCAGTTTCAGCGGTGCCAGCTGCGTGAGGGAGTGGGTGGAGGGGAAGGCACCTTGTCTCCAGTGACGCTGCGGTACCTGACAATTTATCAGCCTCAGAGCGGAGCAAAACAAATGCTGGCTGGGCAATTAAACCCTGAAAGCTGTTCAGTTCCCCTGCCTGCCTGTCACCGCTCAGAGATAAGGACAACGAGGCAACACAAAACAAATAATTCGTGAATTAGACCGCTGTTTTTTTTTTTTTTATCTGTTGCATAGGGTTTGTTAGTAAGCCTACGTTCTGATTTATTTTTTTTGTGATTTATATTTTCCGGGGGAGGGGGATTTTCTTTCTGTGTAAAAATACACAGCCCAGTAAGACGGCATTGCAATTGAGCGATGTGTACAGTAAGTAATGGACATCCTTAGGCAATGCTTTCCTTAAGCCGTCCATGGGAAGGATGCTTGCTGTCACAGCTGTATTCACTGCAAGCAGCATGGAGTCTGTATTGCAGGTTACACTCATGTCAGTGGTTAAGGAGAGGGTCTTGTCAAGGTGTCGCTAATCAGATTTTGTTGTTGCAATGTCACTTCGGTCTGGCAGCGTGGTCCCGTGAGCCTCCTCTCTCTCTCTCTCTCTCTCTCTCTGATCCTCAGGCTGTAAATGATTTGAGCTCCATGACAATCCGCCCTCGAAATGCTAATCGCAGTGGTGCAGGGGTTGGACAGTGCAGAAGGTAAAATCGTCTTTTTCCCAAATCGTCAGTTTCCCTCCTCGTGACTCTTGAGTCACCCTCAGATCTGTTTTAAGAAGAAAGAAATTGTCATTACTTTGTCTCCGCAAATCCTCGTGAAAATCTGTATATTAGCTGGAAGCTGCGTTTCTGGGCTGGCCTTCTCTGCCTGTATCAGTTCTGTGCAGGAACTCCTGGAAGGCACAATTTGACAGGTAGAGCGCATTTCCAAACGTACCGTATACAAACCCGCCCCCCAGAGAAATTCCCCTGGAGAGCGATGATCCTTTTCCTTCATGAAATCATTGAACTGTAACGACTCCCTGCCAGCTGCACATGTAATGGCTTGGCATCGCAGCCTATTATATTGAATGGAGAGCTGTGAGCTGGACGTGAAGCCCTAACCTCCCGGTTCACGTTTCTCCACTCCACTGAAGTGTAAGCTGTGCAGTCCAGGCAAGTATTACTAACTCATTATCCCACTAGAGGTCATTTTTAATCCCAATTTTCCTTGTTTCTTTAACCCAGTTTGAAATGCCTGCTTTGACTTCTCATCATTGCAACTTATTTATTAACCATGAGGCCACACAGACCCGCCTTCCGAATTCCATTCAGATCACGTGAGAGGTGGGTGGGGCTGGCAGAGTTCAAGGTCACATTAGCACAGGTGTGGAATGGAATTGCAAAATCAGTTCCGTCCCACCAGGTAGGATTCTCCAGGCAAGCTCAAAGCGGCTCCAAGCCAGGGAAAGGCGGAGCTAGGGAGGGAAACGTAACAAACCAATTTCAATGAGAGCCGAAGCTACTTTAACAAACAGGATGTGGACAAATGAACCACCCCGGCAACGGCTGTCCGATTATGTCCTCTTGAGGATATGCTAACTAGGGATGGTTTTTGCTTCTTTCAAAACTGCACGCGTCAGGCCTCCTTTGCGAATTCGAGTGCCGGACTTTTAAGATTGATTGGGGTTCCTTTTTTTTTCTTTACTAGAACCCCTTTAAATATAAGCGGCAGCTGTATGGCAAAAAAATTCTCACCTTCGGTCGAAAGCAGAACTCAAAACGCTCTGATACAGCTTAAAATAATAGACGCAATTATGATAATTTGAATGCTGTAATTACTTTTGATGCACGGCTAAGCGAATCATTCTAGGCTGTGGGTATAAATACCCCTGTCAGTCACAGCAGGTGCCTGGTGCAGGCACAGCTGAAAGTACTGTAGCCAGCTCGGCTGCCAGGCTGCCTTTGTAATTGCATACAACTTTGTTTAATATGCTAAATGAATTCCACGCGGCTGCCGAATCCAAAGCAGAGTGATCTAATTTGTTTCAGTAATTGGGTAATTTTAGCAGGGAGTGAAAACTGTAGTGCTTCTGGGTTCAGAGCAGTTGAACGTGTTAAACACTGCCTGAAAGCATGTGCGATATCTGCCTATATTAGCATTCCGGTTAGGGTTTGGGGTCAAAAGGTTGAATCTCAGTAATGTACAGTATCTGGGCAGTTTTACGAAGCCTGAACCCTTCAGTGTATATTTTTTGGTGCTGGGTTTAGTTTTCATGACAGGTACAGTCATGCAGTCTTTGTGTGTTGCTTTTTTTTTTTAATCCCTTTTCAGCCCGATAGATGATTTCTCAGAAAACACAAACAACGTCACGTTCACAGAACTCTCCATAGGCCGTGAAAACGGCTCGGCTCCAGGTACGACTGTAAGTCTTTCATTAGTACATTTTCTTCGTTTGTTATTTTTGTAGGAGGGTGCTGAGTGCTTAGGAGACCTTGAAGTATTTGACTTGCAATCATGATTTGGTTTGTACAATTAGCAAGTGTATATATATATATATATATATATATATATATATATATATATATATATATATATATATAAATAAAATACAAGCAATCTTATAATACAAACATATTCTCAAATATGTAACTAACATTCATGCATGTAGAAATCTAAACCTACAGTGATAATTCATAGCTCTAATGAGAATAATATGACAGCAAATGTTACAACATTTTTTAAAGTCAATATAAGAAGCCTCTCCAGCTGTGATACATACAGAGTTAGATCTGGATAGGATTTCATTAAAGACTGGAGTAAACGCTATGCGAGTTTTGCATTGGTAATTTAGCATCTTAGAATAAACCTGACCTTTTTTTGTTGGGCACCCTCACAGATTAACCCAACCACATAATGCAAACCGCAAGTACTGTCACAAAGAGAACGGCAGTTGAGTGTTTCGAGTTTCTGTGGCTGGAACTCCAGACCCCTGGACTCCTGTGCAAAGTGCTGTACACCGCCATCGCCGCTGCGTTATAATGGGAAAGGCAGAGCGATGGTGCAACCTCGCAGAGAGAGGCAGCTTCAGCCTCAATCTCAGAGAGCTTCATCGTGTTGCACGCGGAGCAGCTGAGCCTGAGGCTGGGCTGAGGAGTTAGAGTTTTATCAGGCTTGTTTTACCCCCAGAGATGAGAAGCCTGGAGCAGGACGCTGAGATCAGAGCCCCCAGGCAGGTGAAGCGTCTCTGCCGAGACCTAGAAGGGCATCTTCATGTTCTGCAGCCCAGAAACAGAGAGGCAATCTGGGTGAGGAACTCTCGCAGAGACCCAGGGCTAATCCCAGGGCTAATCAAGGCACATTTTAGCAACGTTTAATCAGGGATGAGTTTAGGAGCAGCGTGTTGGAAATAAATTGCAATTGTTTTTTGTATGAAAGTGCAGTACACTGGTTTAATGCAATTGGCCAGTGTGTGCCTTCAAGTATAGTCTACTGTTTTTGTTTTGCTGCCTCAATCTGTACCCCTCTATACTGTAACACAGCCCCCAACTCTCCCTCAATCTGTACCCCTCTATACTGTAACACAGCCCCCAACTCTCCCTCAATCTGTACCCCTCTATACTGTAACACAGCCCCCAACTCTCCCTCAATCTGTACCCCTCTATACTGTAACACAGCCCCCAACTCTCCCTCAATCTGTACCCCTCTATACTGTAACACAGCCCCCAACTCTCCCTCAATCTGTACCCCTCTATACTGTAACACAGCCCCCAACTCTCCCTCAATCTGTACCCCTCTATACTGTAACACAGCCCCCAACTCTCCCTCAATCTGTACCCCTCTATACTGTAACACAGCCCCCAACTCTCCCTCAATCTGTACCCCTCTATACTGTAACACAGCCCCCAACTCTCCCTCAATCTGTACCCCTCTATACTGTAACACAGCCCCCAACTCTCCCTCAATCTGTACCCCTCTATACTGTAACACAGCCCCCAACTCTCCCTCAATCTGTACCCCTCTATACTGTAACACAGCCCCCAACTCTCCCTCAATCTGTACCCCTCTATACTGTAACACAGCCCCCAACTCTCCCTCAATCTGTACCCCTCTATACTGTAACACAGCCCCCAACTCTCCCTCAATCTGTACCCCTCTATACTGTAACACAGCCCCCAACTCTCCCTCAATCTGTACCCCTCTATACTGTAACACAGCCCCCAACTCTCCCTCAATCTGTACCCCTCTATACTGTAACACAGCCCCCAACTCTCCCTCAATCTGTACCCCTCTATACTGTAACACAGCCCCCAACTCTCCCTCAATCTGTACCCCTCTATACTGTAACACAGCCCCCAACTCTCCCTCAATCTGTACCCCTCTATACTGTAACACAGCCCCCAACTCCGGTGCACGCCGGTACCAAGCTTCATCAACTGGATTTGTTGCGTTACCTAGAATCTTAGGACTGAGACACCATTTTGAAAAAGAAAACTACATGAACATAATTTCGATGTTTTATTAAACATCATGTCATCAAAGAAACAAAATGATGTCTGTAAAAGTCTACTGGAAACCATAACAGCAGCGCATCACTCTCCATGTCTCTTAACTATTACAGCTAGGAGGTAACGATGGGTGTGTTAGGGAGCTGGTGAAACATCACTGCTTTAATTCCCAGTGCACTTAGAGAAATAGTCGTGTGCTCAGTTTGTCTCAGGTTTGGGCCAAAGCCTGTCCAAAGAGCCCAGTTTTCTCAGCATGCCACAATGATCTTGTTGAACACATCGGAGCAAATCTGTAGAAGTGATTGGAGAACACCTGCAACTTCTTTACAAGAGCACCTGATCCAATCTTGAACTGGACATTACCCAGAAGGCAAACAATCGCCCAGATGCATTTTCAATTCCCATTTTAAAATGTATTCGCTAACCCCCATTATTGTCTTGCCAGTATAAATAATTCTACAGGCTGAGTCTAACGATCCTCAGACAGGACACTCATCAAACATCTCTGTCAGCGTGACTTGGAGAGGCGATCTAGCCGTGAACACGGTTACACAAAATAATAAAAGGTCAAGACGATTTCAAAGACAAAAAAAAAAAAAGCAAATCATTCTGAATTAAGTGTGAAAAAACTGAATGAATCTCATTTTATCAAGTTCTTACCTTTTTTGTTTTGTATATCAGACTGTGCTTTTCTGCTCCCGTTTCTGGAAATATTTTGAATTTTTCACATCTTTGTCTGTTTTGCACTGCAATTAATCGCATGCTTTGTTTTTGTCAAGATTGTGTTTAAACCTTCAAATGGTGTTTCCATGGTAGCAGTGTGCAGCATAGAGGGGTTGCGGAGCTCAATGGTTAGAGTGCTGGGCTGCAGTGTGGAAGGCAGTGGGTTTGAGTAGCTCAATGGTTAGAGTGCAGGGCTGCAGTGTGGAAGGCAGTGTGTTTGAGTAGAGCAGTGGTTATAGTGCAGGGCTGCAGTGTGGAAGGCAGTGGGTTTCAGTAGCTCACTGGTTAATTCCAGGACAGCACTGACCTGTGGTGTTTCACTTGTTCAGGAGTTATACTTGATGTCAGGATCTCACTTGACAACCACTAAAAAGGAGTTCCATGTTTCTGGAGGATAAAGGCCAGCTCTGCCGGAGTTGTCTTCAGCTCCCTGCGTGTCTAGCCAATAGAAACTGACAGTTTTGCCAGAGCTAATGAGAGACTCCCTGTGGAATCCCCAGTGAAGATCGGCAATGCCACACTCCCCCTTCACTCCCTGTGGAATCCCCAGTGAAGATCGGCAATGCCACACTCCCCCTTCACTCCCTGCAGGGTATGTGGCATTGGTGGTGTTTGATTAAGAGATCTTACTCCTTCCAGTAGATTCGTTTCCTGACAAGAAAATTCATTTATAGAACCTGCAGCTCTGGTCAAAAGTTTTGCATCATTTAAAAAAAAAAAAAAACACACACACAAACTATATGAACATAATTTAGATCTTTTATTTAACATCATGTAATCAAAACAACTACAAAAATGATATTGCAAAAATCTCCCAGAAGCCATAATACAGTATTTCATGCTAGATTTTTAAATGTCACATTTTTCAATTTTATAAAGTAAATGGAAAACACACTCACGGGAAAACTGAGTGCAGTAAATTAAAACAGCAGAGCAGAGAATCCGAGCCCTGCCTTCAGGGGGCGCAGGGAATCCCCTCAGAGATGCCGGGGTGAAAGCGTGACCAAAGCGATTGCTTTGCGGCTCTCGAAGCCTCCGAAATTCGTCAGACATCTATCCAGCTTTCAATACTCCTGCCTGCCTACGTCCTGCCCGGGAGCGAGTGTGATTGCCTGGGTATCTCCTTGTATCATTGATAATCCCCATACTGCTGATAAAACATTTTTTCACGGTAATTGAAACCCTATTTTACTCTCCCACGGTAGAACTCGCCAACTGTTTTACAGCCTGAGCTCTTCCCACTCCTGTGAGCACGATCCTTCAAGCTTAGAACAGCCTGCTGGTATTGTGTCTTTGTGTGGAGGGCTTTCCTTTAAAACACTTGGTTATTTTATAAAGCCAGCTTGTCTTGCAGGCTTCGTGAAACACTGGGACCTGCTCACAAGACCTTTAACTCCGGAGTTATTTCAATCATTTTTTTTTAAAGAAAGGAATCCAATTTTAGGGGCAGAGACAGAACTACGGAATTAAGACATTTACCTTGGCCAAAAAGTCTCTGTACAGCTGGTACACCCGAGTGCACCCTTTAACCCGTCCCCCTGCAACACTCTGCCATGTATGTACTGTTCCTTCCTGAAGTATTTTTTCCCATCCTGCTTCACTGTCACTGTAGCACATGTATTCAAACACCCCCTTGCTTCTGTAGTTTTGATTAGTGGCATGCATGAAATCAAACCACTGTGAGATCTTGGAAAAACTGTCAAAATAGGCAAATCGAAGACTTTAATAGACCACATATGCAATTAATTTAAAACAGCAGGAGAAAGGGCAACACACAGTCTACAACTGGTAAAATACAGGAGACTTATTTAAAAGTTGTTTAAGATGCCTAATTAAAGCACTCACATTTTCTCACACAAGTACCTATTGTTTCTTCTGATTACTGAGCGGAAATTGAGATTCTTGTACCCAGAGGTTTTTATGCAGGTCGGTATATAAAGGATATAAATTACACATCTCGACGTGTTTAATACATGCGCACACTGCTGGAAATCAATATGTTCATTTGGGTTCAATTGCATATAAATTACATTTAAAAAGGGGAAATTACTGTGTGATAAAGGCTTTGTAACTAGTTAATGACCTGATTGGTGGCATATGTCACAATGTTTCTAATTAATGTTAAAGAAGTAATCAGGCGAGTCAGTTTGGTAGATCACTTGTGTAACATTGTTTTGGGGTGAAAAGGCAGTTTGTCTCTGAGTCTGTCTTCGTTTAATGAAAGAATGACTGGATGAAACACAGACAGTGTGGGATTATTATTTATTGATTTATTTGTTGATTTTTTAAAAAAAAATTGTATTGTTTGTTTGTTGTTTGGACTTCAGGCCCCCGCTTGCTGGATTATAATTTTTTTTCTTCAGGATTTAGGAAATTAGGACAGACTCTATAAATAATAATAATAATAAAAGCACAATCCTTCAGATGGAAGTTCTGCCCATGTTTTTTTTTTTTTTCATGTTTGAAATTCTAAGAGAAGGAATGAAAACAGTACATGAGAGTCGTTTCGTTTGCCATGTCAGTTTAGTAAAGATTCGATAGTTTTGTCAGAAAGGTTTAACTCTGTTGGTTTCTCAGTTGGTCATCTCTCAGCCGTGCTTCGTTTGCAGGTTTGTAAATCCCTGTTTTTTTTTTTTTTTTAATGTCAGGTTAGGTCCTGGTTTATTGGCGCTGTTAATATTTTTTTCTGTATTGCTCTGTTGTGGATTTGCATGCGAGGTGGAGTACCCCTTTCATTCAGAAAGTCACCTACCTGAGAGGCTGCATCTCACACAGTGATTGTGTGAGACCATTTAAAATGAAGAAAACGTACTAGAAATGACAAGCCTTTATATGGATTACAGACTAATGAAAATATAGGGTGCACCACATATGTTCAACCTATAAAATAAAATATCTAGACTACAGCCTTAAATCTATATATATATATATATATATATATATATATATATATATATATATATATATATATATATATATATATATATTGATATATACTTTTCTACCATATATTAAAAATATATGTTTTTTCTATAAGGGATGGTGTGTTGATTCTCTGCTCTGCCATGCTTTGCTTCTAGATCGTTGTGCTCTGACTATGATAAACTACTATGCTTTCACTTTGCTTCATTAAATCGCTGCGCTCTGACTCTGGTAAATTTGTTCAAGTAAATAAATACTCAGATCTTGGTGGAGCCTCCTTAAAAGTTTCCAGAGGGAAACGTCTCGGTCTCACGGTGTCTCTCTGTTGCATCTCCCTCCGCCTCGGCGAAACTGGCTGCAGAGACACTCCGTGGGAGAAAACCTGGAGGCTTCCCTCAAAATGACAGGACCGATCCGGCTCGAAATCTCTTCCCCCGTAAGGAGAGGCAGCTCGGTACAAACAAAAGCAAGGAGCGCTCTGCCCAGAGAGAGTGGGCTGCAGAGAGAGCCCTTGCTCCCGTGGGCTGTGCTAGCTTTGCAGCGCTGTTTCACCAGCAACCACTCGTAGGAAGGGAAAAGGGGTCACATTTAAATCTCTCTCTCTCTCTCTCCGCCCCCAGACATTTCATTAAACCATACAAATCACTCAGAGAGAGAGAGAGAGAGAGAGCTATTAGCAGTCTTTATCTGTGCAGTGTATTAGCGCTTGACAGGGTTGCAGGTAGAAGTAGATCTAATCACATTAAAGGTTTAATTTCTCCTCCCCTTGCCGGCAGTCTCATCACTGCTTTAGACAAACGCTGCGGCTTATTCCTTATCCGATAGAAATATCTGAGGAGGTGTTCCAACAAGTCCAGGATCCAAACTTCCCAGGGCTTATAATTCTGGTGCAGGATTTAGATTGATTTCCAGGTTTGCCACCCTCACGGCAAAGCCCTGTTCATTGCAACGACAGCAATGCAAGGCAAGGCCAGCCCAGTGAGACGTTGCATTTGTATTCTGACAAACTGGTCATGTTAAAAGCAGCTAGGAAGCTCCAGCTATTCCAGCAATATTCTAACTTTGCTATTTGCTGCTTCTTCAGAAACACTCTGCCATGTTATTTTCTGTTTCAGTTGCCCTGTAACCTTCAGCCGTTTAAAATACCTTTCAGATTTCTAACACGTGATCCCTCTAGGTACAGCTGGCACATCGGAGTGTAACCTCTAAACTGTTCCCCCCTGCATCACTCTGCCCCCAGGGGATGAAATGCATAGGGAAGTAAGACCTCGAAGAACAGCGGGGATACTTCATGCGTTCTCTGAAGTTGCAGGGGGGACCAGTTTAGCGGTTTCACGCTGGTGTGCCAGCTGTACCGGGAGAGAAGACGTGTTTGAGATCACTGTTGAAGCCACAGGGGCTCTCTTGAGTCGAGCTGCACGGGATTTTTGGGGTTCCACCCGAGAACCAGCTCCAGTCTTAACCTCAAAAGCTCAATACAATTCCCAAACAAGCTCATCTCAAACTCCATGATAGTGTCATAAAACTGCGTAATAAATCCGACTCGGCTACTCGGAACCAGACCAGGACAGACGGGCTGAAGGACTTCCTCTCGCTTGGAAAGGTTCTGTTGTGTAGGTCTGGGGTGTAAGTGGTCCACTTGAGCTAGGATGAGGTGGTTTGTAACGTGAAAAGCCCTTGACATGACTACTAATCAACAAAGGGAGGAAAGCTTTTATCAAGATATCAAAGGCCCCTGCAAAGCAAAACGATGCAACACTTGCTAACAAGCATTGCAATAATAATAATAATAATAATAATAATAATAATAATAATAATAATATGAACCGCAAGCCATTCCCCGGGGGACTCTCTCTCCTGTACAAACGTGTCCTCACAGGAATTCATACATAGAGGTTCCTAACACACGCCAGAGCTAATCTACGCGTTCAAAAGGGATTCAAAGAAGAAACGAATAGCTCTGTGAGTATTTAACAAAGATTCACACAGAAGCGTTGCCCTAATTACACAAGCAGCCTTATCGCTAGACCAGCCTTCCTTGTGACCAATGAAAAAAATGACTATATATTATTACAGCATTGTAAATGCTGTTAAGTAAGGGCTTTGTGTCTTTGAGAGAGCACAGCGATAATAACAACAATACTTTGATCAGAGCCATCTCTTCCAACTGCCTATATATATATATATATACAGTGAGTGCACTACCTCAGCAATATCTAACGTGTTTTGTTGGAAATTGCAAATAATAAATAAATAGATAGATTGCATTGTGTCTCAGAGCCCAGTAAATAAAGTTCCTATTGATTTTGACCTCCAGCGTAATCTATTTTTCTGTCTGCCAGCACAGCTCTGCAATAGCAGAGGATCATGTGCGACGGCACTGCAGATAATTCGACTATACATCACGCCAGCGTTACAACTGGAAGCGCCAAAGCGATGCATCATGTTTCACACAGAGATTACTTAGCGGTGGAGTTCAGAGACCGGCTCCCAAATCAAACCAGCTTTCAACCGCGGTTTTCATTTTTCTGTACAGTGTATGTATATGTAGATACAGTTTTGTTGCTATTTTGCTGAAGCGATGTTATTGGCCGGTCTTTCTCTCAGTTTAAAAGTGTCTCTACACAGTTTATCGGACGTGCTTCTCACATTGAAAGCCAAAGCGTAATTGAATCCATCCTGTTTGTTCTGTGTCCGGAATTGAAGTAGCGAAACGGTTTCATGCATTTCCCGAAAATACACTTGTGTTAAGAAGCGGATAGACGGGATGCCTGTGCAAATAATGGTTGTGCAAAATGGGTCTGGTTTATAGATAAATATAATTTAAAATAACACACCGGGGATTACAAAAATAATCTAAAATCTTTATTTTTTTTCTTCTTCTTTTAGATTAACCTCACAATATTGTGGCGTGCACGGGGGAAGGCAGCAGCGGGGCTGGTAGGTGACATAATCCCATACAAAGCGATTCGCTCCTTGCAAAGGAGCCGGCTCTTCTGTACAGCGGTACCGGTGCTGGAGTGCGGGAGGTCCCGGGTGGGTTCTCCGCCTGTGTGTGTGGATTGCCTCGCTATGTGTGCTCGGGATCCGGGGTCGCTACAGTATATATGTATGTATGATAACACACAGTCGCTTGTGTGGGTGACCCGTTATTGGTAACACTTCAGTTTAGGTATTCTATAAACATGTTATTAATCATGCTGTTAACAGTTACAGAAAAAGTATGACTCTCGTTGTACGCTTTTGCCATTGGTTATAACGGATATACCCTGTCTCCCTGTCTTTCCAGGTCTGTCTGTCTGTCACGCTTTTGCTATTAAATGCAATGCTCGGATAACGTGATGTAAAACGCAGTGCAATAGCGCCACCTTGTGGTTAGTCTGAAGTGCAACAGCCACTGTGTTCAGCGTTAGAATGACTTTGTGATGCAGGTCCGGTACTTGAGGCCTGTGGTCTCCACGACTTTGTAGATATGACAGAATTAACTCACAATTCTTTATTAGCGATGATTGAGACATCATTTAAAATATGTAGAAGCAGAATTACTTCGATCAAGTGATCGCTGCTGAGGTCCCTTTTAAACGCAAGTGCTCCAGGCTTCAGCGGTCAGGGCGCTGTGTTTGCTGGGCTAGCGAGCAAACCGGGTTAATAACAATCTGTGCGGAAACAAGAGCGGACCGTGCTGGAGGAAAACACGCAAGAGACTATTAAACAGGAGAGACAAGACCTCTTACGAGCATGAAGATGGTACAAAGTCGATCTTTAAGTAGCCTTTCACGCGCGCTCTGAGTTGTTAGATGTAAAAATGATTTGCAAATTTGCAGCAGGATTTGCAATTGCAGTGTCGGCCTGTCCTCTCTGGCTGCTTGCTTGAGAGCGGTTTGGCTTTGTGAAAAGTGGCTGATATGTTTTTTTTTGTTTGTTTCTTTTTTTTTTTGTGAAACCGGTGTAGCGTGCAAAACCATTTTACAAGGAACACATCTTGAGATGCTCCATAGAGGTGCATTGGAGCGCCCTCTGGTGGTCTTTTAGTTACAGTGGGGTTTTTAAGCATTTAAGCATCAACTCGTATAGTATTGTGACTGTTCCGCTAAACCGTGTCTCGTCTCTCTGCCTATGTGTTCTCTAGAGCGGTGTAACATGAATCTTTAACACACACACACACACACACACGCACACGCACACGCACACGCACACACACACAACCAGCTCCTAAGCTTTGGAGTGTCTTATTTTTTGCAGTTATATATACCTGGATACGAGGTATGTGGTTTGCACCAGAAGTTGCCCTGTTTAGCGAAAAATCCTACCTCGAAAGCATCTGAGAAGAGAGAGAGAGAGAGAGAGAGAGAGAGAGAGAGAGAGAGAGAGAGAGAGAGAGAGAGAGAGAGAGAGAGAGAGAGAGAGAGCTGCCAAACAGGTAACATGTCATGCTCAAAGCTCTGAAAGCAACGCGGCGTTTTCCCATACCTGAGAATGACGGCATCTGAAAAAGCAGGACAATTGAATACATTAGCTGCAGCTGTCTGCGTGATGTCTTCATTGTGTGACTTGTTTAATTTGAATGAATTTTAATAAGAATGTTACGCGCTGCTTCTTCTCTGGGTCTGATAATGGAATCGGCCACCCAGGCAGTGCGGTGCTGTGAATGGGAGACTTGGTGATGTTTATCCAAACCGCACCTGGATGGGTTATCCCGGGGTAACAGGATTTGGACAGAGAACGGGAGAGAGTCCTCTTGCCAAGTAATAAACTCTAATAAATTTTATCCGAACCCTCCTTTTTATAATACAAAGGAACTCTCTTCATGAAAATGTCTGTCATTTTTTTTCTTTCTGTCAAGTGTTTCTAAATCTAGCGCTATTAAAGTCAGCGTGTGAGTTTTTTGTGCTGTTTTGGGTGTCCAGTTAGTTACAGTAATCTGTGACCTTGTCCGTTTGTTTTCCCATTGCGAAGCGCTTTATACATTTTCCGATCAGTCCGACAACGTTTAGAAGTTAGAAGCCTCACAAGCTTTCACTGAAGCAAAGATCCACGCAAGAAAACGTATAAACACAGCACACGAGCTACACAAGCAAGAAAGCAGAAAGTTTGCGCTGCACTACGAGGAGGGCGTTTTCAAAGCATGGGAACTGACGCTGTGGAGTAAAGGTCTGGAACTAAACGCAGAAGAGCACACCTCGCTCTTATTAAAAGTGCATATTGAAGTAAAACAAGAAATACATTTAAGTTGCAGTGCGAAATAAAAGATTTATACTTGAAATTTGCAAAAGTGAGTATATTTACTCAAAATCCATTTCGAACACTTTGAAAATAATATTGTAAGTGACAGACTGACACATCTGACTAGCACGTTAGTTAACAATACCACTGTACAATACAGCATGACTCTGGTTAGCTATAATATAATAATAATAATAATAATAATAATAATAATAATAATAATAATAATAATAATTATTTATTATTATTATTATTATTATTATTATTATTATTATTATTATTTTATAAAGCACCTTTCATCACAATGCGCTGTACATAAAATCACAAATAAAAACAGAAAATCTGAAATTCTCAAACATTAAATCCAATACAAAGCCAGTTTTCAAACAAATACGCTTTAAGGCGAGATTTCAAAACACCCCAGGATTCAGAGTCCCTCGTTTCTATGGGAAGGGCGTTCCACAACAGAAGGCCCGATCGCCCCCACTTCAGAATCTGGTCATGGGGGACAATAAGATTCCGACACCAGAGGACCACAAATTGCATCTAGGGGTGCAGACAAAAAGGTCAGTTGTGTGAGGGGGAGACACGCCCTTCAAAGCCTTAAAAAGTCATCAGCAAGCTTTTAAAATCACTTAACAGGAAGCCAATGTAAGGACCCCAGAACAGGGGTGATATGATTACCAGAGCGAGACCTAGTGAAAACCATGGCTGGAGCTGTGCTCCGAGCACAGCAGTGACAGCACTGGGCTCATTCAACGAGCTCTTTCGGAATCCCCGCTGTCCGAGTGAGCATCAGAGGCATGAGTGTCGTCCGTCTCCTGATAGGTTACTATACTGAAAGTAACTGAAAGTTACTATATTGAATCTGAGCAAACATTCCTAACTGATATTGGTAGAGCACACTTTCACTCTTAACAGACTTCAGAAAGGTTCTGTTGATAATCACAATTAATATATATATATATATATATATATATATATATATATATATATATATATATATATATATATATATATATAAAATAATGGCTACTCTATACAATCTAAATGTTTCTAATATTGAATTTCTGACCTGCGTAATATTCTATTACATGTGTTAAATATCTAGAGCTGTTTCTGCTTATTTGCCATACATATTAACCAGTCCAAAAATTAGCCAAGGAACTGCTGCTGAAAATCCTTAAGGGTGCCTGGGGAAGCATATCAGTGCTGCACCTATGGGGTTCAGCGTAAAGTGCAACGCTAACATGCTCCCCCAATCTCACTTCAGAAAATCAGCTTTGACTAGTTTTTTTTTTTAATCAGAAACAGAACCAATGGTTGAAAAAAAAGGAAAATGATTTCTGGAATAACGCGAAAGCGTGCAAATTAACAACGTCCTCAAATGTGAGTGTAATTCTCTGCGGCTGTTTCTCATTAGATTGTGTGCCAAGTTCAGTAATGTTTTCTGAATGCTACGCAGTGCCCTGTAACTGCAATTCAAGAAGTGTAAAAACATGGCAGGAAGCCACCATTAAACACAAGATTTCAGTGTTCGATGCGCTACACACTGTGGGGAACAACCTAGACACTAACCTCAGTACCCTGTACAGTCTAGATATATTCACACTGTTCCACTGGCCCTCAACCCACTGGTAAGACTTTCTTATGATCAATTTTCTGTGTGTTAGAATAGAGCCCTCACCACTATAGAAAGATACTCACAATATATCATCCACTACCTAGCACAGACAGGAAGCTTAACAATTATACACGCGGTGATCAATAGAGGATAAGGAGGCTTTCCTTCCCAAATGATGTTCAGTAGCAAGGCAGTGCTGACCTAACGACAGCTCCAGCACTGGGGCGGCCCCAGTGGGATGATGCTCCCGTGGTGAATGTAATCCCAACGCTGGCTGACACTGGCACAGTGGGACCCAGATAGAAATATTTTGTTCCCTCAGACTTGGGGGTCCAAGGGGTGTCAGGTTGATGCTCTGGAGGGGGGGGGGGGGGGGGGGGGGGGGGGGGGGGGCTTGGGGGGGACTTGACATGGCTACAGTGGGGACCCAGCTCGAGAATTTTGTTCCCTCAGGATCCGGGTGGGTCCAAAGTAGTGATCTGCTCGCAAGGGGGGGGGGGGGACTTTCATATTGTGAAAGTATCTCTCAAAACTTGGAAAGCACTGTACATTCTCCGGATCGTGACTACTGAAGAAGGAATCCTTTCCAGTAACCAGGGCTCCTGTCACCCAGTTCACAGACTAGTGCAGGGATTCTCTCTTTCTGAGAGTGACAAACCACCGGGAGGACTCTTCCGAATCCTTTCCAGTAACCAGGGCTCCTGTCACCCCAGTTCACAAACCAGCTGCAGGGACTCTCTTTCTGAAGAGTGACAAACACCGGCCAAGGTCACAGATCTCAAAGCCCAGGGCTGGCGAGCATCATTACCACCACAGCCACAAACCCCCCTTCCCCTCCCATCCCCACCCCCTTGGACTGTCTACCGGGAGAAGGCGGAGCTTCCGAGAGCCAATCAAACGACGGCAGAGGAGCTGTGGGGGGAGGAGGAGGAGGAGGAGGAGGAGGCGGGGGAAGGGGAGGCAGGAGAGCTCCAGAAGAGCCACTTGCGCTTGGCCTGTCGTTTCTGACAGAGGTAGTCCTCTTTCTCGCGCTCCCTGCGGGCTCGCTGGTAATGGTCGTCTTCCTTCAGGTACCAGACTGGCGGCCAGCGGTGCTTCTCAAAGTGCTCCTGGTTCTCTGAAAGACACAGAGGCGCAGATACGCTGTGAAAATGACCAGGCTGGACGTCGGAAAAATGAAAAACGAAAACACGCAGGAAGCATGACCACAAATCAAGCTTACATTATTTACAATATAACCAGAAAAAGGCAAAAGAAGAGCTGTGAACTATTGGCAGTGAGAAATCCTGAATCGTGCAACCTGACAGCTTTGCACAAGCTCAGACAATGCCTTTCTATTTGTGCTTCGAAAGCCATTTCCCACGATTGGAGCCCACGCCACTCCAGTGCAAAGCACGGTACGTACCGGAGGACTTGGCCTTCATCTCTCTTGGAAACTTGCGGCAGACGTTGTTGTAGTTGGTGCAGATGTGATGGAGGCACCAGTCTGTGAGCTGGTGAGCACAGTGAAACTGAGGAGACAGAGAAAGAGGGGGCGGGATGAAACGAAAACGACTTGAAAAGACGGATAATCACACGAGTCACGTGACAGCCAGTTACGCAAATAAATCAAAGCAACACATCGAGGCACGTTCCACGCACCCCGAATAGCATGTCTGGACATTTTTAGGGTGCGCCCTGCAAATAAGTAGAGTAGATTTTGCTGTGCTTCAATGCATATATCGGTTCAAATCATTCTGATGCATCTTGAGAAAGCTGGTTGCAGCAGGAGCCCTGTGATTGAATTCAGTTCAATGTAGTTTCTCATCCTGACAGTGGGATGAAATATGATGCACTCCTACCTAATCTGCATGTGTGTCCCTTAACATTCCCCCCACTGTGCTGATAGCCCCCCATCCCCGCCCCCCCCATCCGAGACGCAGCACCCCCTACCTGCGCCATCTCCAGGTACACCAGCACATCTCCATCGATGTCAGCTCCCATCAGCGCTGACTCCATCAGCATTGTCACTGTGTACAGCTCTGCAACACAACAAAAAAACCATCGTGAGACTCCAACACAAGCACACACCACCCACCATCACCAGACCAGCACAGCACAGAGCTCTGCAACACAAGCCCTGCACACACACACACACACACACACACACACACACACACACACACACACACAAAACGGCGTACCTGTGAGGGCGACGAGGTGCGGCAGGCAGAGGCGGTTTGCCAGCACTATGAGCTCCATGGCATCGAGGTCAGGCCGCGAGCAGAACTGCCCCGTGTACAGATACTCCAGCACGGCCCGCATGCAGCTCCGAGTGGTGTTGGGGAACAGCACCTGCAACACAAACACGAGCACCGTGCCGTCCCTCTATCACAGACTCAGGGGACACACGTTGAGTACAGCACAACTTTAACGACAATGGGGAAAACGCTGAAATGACCACAGTGGACTTCTTGCCCACCTTAGTGAGACGGTCGCCTCATAGATATTTTAGGGGGCATCAGGAATTTATACCCTGAGAGCAGTGGCATAGCCCTGGGGCTCCACGTCCATCTTTTCTACAATGTGTTATTTCTTTGGACGGGGTGTATTATCGTATGGAGTCAGGGACCAGCCACAATAGCACACTGTACTGAAATCTTTTAGATAGAAAAAGGCTTAAGCAGTGTATCGAAATGCAAGCCTGTGTGTTATTATTTATCTGTTAATACATAACTATTGATGCATTGGTTCACTTCCTTTTTCATACAGTCTTTTATAAATTCTGGAAACGCTAAACGAAAGTTTGGGGGTCGGGACTCACCTCCTTCGTGGAGCTCTCCATGAAGGGACCCCCGAACATGGCAGCCATCCAATCACAGCTGGAGATTAAGAGGGGCTTGTGAGCGAGGATCGTCCCGTCGTCCAACTTGAAGACCACATCTGAGGAGAGGGGAGCAGCACATCAATGCTGCTGTTCACAACGAGAGCCAGGGCTGCTGCTTTGAGTTTAATTTCAACGTCTAAATGTTGCAATTTTTTAAGGAGCATCTTTAACCAATCAGAAAATCCGTTTTAAGAAGCCTTTTGATAAATTTTCGCAGCAGTGTGTGTGTGTGAGTAAGACTATACCGCTGTGGACAAAAGCATTGCACCCCCCTGTAGAACGAACTTGCTTTGTGAAGTCGAATGAAAACCTGTTGAATAATGTTAAAATATTCAATTGCACACCGCTTTGTAGTTTCCCACATACTTTAAAATTTAAAAAACGTGGCATTTCGAAATCTAACATGAAATACTGTACTACAATTATGGCTTCTGGTAGACTTTTGCGATGTCGTGTTGTAGTTTCTTTGATTACAGGATTTTAAATACAAACCTAAATGATGTTCATATAGTTGTTAAATTGTCTCAGTCCTAAAGTTGCAAACTATCCCACACCAAGGATTTTAATACACAGCAATCAGCGTCAGGCAATGCTCTAGATATGCGTGTAAAACATAACGCCATTATAGGGAGCCAGACAGCCACCTCCAGACGTGTCAAGCAGACGATGTGCCATCTATCTATCCATCAGAGTAATGCCTTTCTAATTCGCAGTTTAAACACACTAGGGCTTGTTTTGTTTGTTTGTTTTAAGCAAAGTAAGCATCACTATAAAGCTTTCTGTATAAATTGTGATCGGTAGCCCAAGGGCAGCTACAATGGGACAACTGTACCACAGCGGGTAGCATTCACATATTTTGACATCAGAATTGCAGCAGTGCCAGTGTGCCAATGGGCAGTATATCTTCCCGGGTGGCTTCGTTGCCTCACCGGAAAAGGTTCCCTTGGCCAGGCACTCCTTGACCCGGTTGGTACGGCGCACGTGGAAGGCCTTGGTGATCTCCTGGTTCATGAAGCCCTCATTGTTGAGGATGTTGGCCACCATCATGCGCAGGTCGAACACCTCCAGCAGCTCGGCGATGTGCGCGATGTGCATCAGCCTCTTCTCGCGCTCGTCCAGCTGACCCGTGTACAGATAGCGCAGGACTGCGCGGAACGGGGCTAGCTGCACCGAGGGGTCCATCTTTACCACAGTCATCAGACGCGGGCTGTAGGTCACGGGGTCATCCACCAGCTCCTCCTGGATGCTCACGAAGGCCCTGCTCCAGGAGGAGAGCAGCCGGCCCCTCCTGCCGCTCTCGCGGCTGTCCCCTATCAGCGTCCCGTCGCTGGTGGAAATCCTCAGGTTGGAGCGGTCTCCATCGTCACTGCTCTCGCACACGTCAAAGCTGGCAGCCCTCATGAGAAGATCCCTGCCGGTCAGGTTCTGGTTCTGAAATTGGGTTTGGAGACTCCCCCCATTGGGAGAGCCTGCAGCCCCTGGGCTCAGGTCCATGAGGAACAGGTCATAGAACTTGGAGGAGGAGGTGGAGAGGTAGATCTTGTGAGCGAAAATGCGCTGCTGGTCCTGCAGGATGAGGATGACGTCGGCGCAGAGAGGGTCTTCCAGCAGCCTGGCCGGGTGCTCCTCGCTGGTGGACGGAGGCTTGGGCACCGTGATCATGGGCGGAGGGGGCTTGGGCGGCAGGAAGGGGGCTTGCAGCAGGGGCCTCTGTACGTTGCGTAGGTGGGACTTCCAGAACTGCAGGTGGCGGCGGGAGATGAGGGCGGCGCGGATGGCGTTATCGAAAACGTCCTTCACCCCGAACTGCGCCACCACGCTGGTCTCGTAGTAGGGCACCCCCAGCTCCTTTGCCAACTCTCGTCCCTTCTCCGGGGCTAGGATCTCGTTGGACTTGATGGGTCTGGGGTGGGGCGAAACACCCGATTGATTATAAGAATACATTTACACAACACAATCTATATTACAACCCAGCATCACTTTTTTGTAGTAAGGAGTAGATACAAGTTTTGAGAATCTGTTTTAAGACTGGACAGCATTTCAAATTCCATGCAGTGCATGTGCTGTCATTGTTTTGTGAGTGGGAATGTGCAGTGGAGGGTTGGCATGTGGTAAAGATGTGATAGTCATAGCTTAATGCCATGTACGACTAGCTCAGGTGACCCTTTGCAGGTGCACCTTCTATTGGCTGAGGGGCAAAGCACTTGGAAGAGGTTTTTATCAGATTAGATCTGTCCACTCTCATGAAACATCGCCTTCAGAGGCTCCCAGGAAGCCCCACGATTGAGTGCAATACCAGCCCACCTGGCTAGGGGGCGTCGTGCCCGGTTGACGGCCTCCAGGTCTGCGTAGCGGAGATCCAGTTGGCAGCCCACCAGGATGACAGGCGCTCGGGGGCAGAAGTGCTTGATCTCTTGGTACCACATGGTCTTGACGTGGTGCAGGGAGTTGGGGTTCGCGATTGAGAAACACAGCACCACAACGTCCGACCTGGGGAGAGACGGAGCGAGATGAATGGGAGGATCAAGAGCTCTTGCAACCCCTTCATTTTTATAGACATTTAAAAAACTATTATTTTAACTCTGGGTGCCAGAAGTTTCAGAACAGCGTTCATCTAGACTGTCTCATGAAAAGCTAGACTGGGACAGGCTTTTCTCCACCATCCATGCGTTGAAAATCTTATACACAGCAAAATATGAGCAACAGGAGTTTTCTATTAAAATGTCAAAGGTGCAAGCCAAACTGGACTTAAATGCAACATTCATACCAAAATACTCCCAGTGCAAATGAACAACGTGACTTATTTCTTTAGTTTAGCCATTTCAATACGCTCCGAATTCCCAGCACTTAATCCTGTATCATTTGTAATAGATCGAGTAGGCTTCGAAACTCCAAGAAAAGACAACAAATCCCTTACTTCCCGAATCGCGTCAAAATCGAATTTCAGAATACGAGCCAGCAGTACCTTCCGTAGGCGAAGCGCCGGTCCTTGTGGTGATCCCCGAATGTGTCCCAGAGACGCAGGGACACGCTGACCTCATCAACCACGTCACGGGACCGTTCCAGGACCTGGCCAACGCAAAAAAAAAAAAACATCTTTAACCAGCGATTCAGTATCCCCAATTTGAATGTCATTGAAAGTCACCCCAATTTGATCCAAGGTCACCTCTTTGCACCTAACTTTACCAACCTCCTCAACGTTGGAGTCAAGGCCCAGTCTGGACTCCATGAGCGTTTCACCAGCAGGGGTCGCTGTAGCGAACAATCCCTCCCTAACACAATGCAGATGATCCAAAGCCAAGATTGTCAACTTGGATCTGATTATTTGTTTTCAGACGTACGGACTTCAAAGATATACATCTTTTTAATGGCTTATAACCTTTTTCTAATCCCTGATCTGTAACTATGAATAAACTCAACAGTGCTGAATTTAGAAAGCCTCAAAGAAACTTCAATGAAGGACGTTTCAACTAGAAGTCTTTTTCAATGATGGAATGGCAGAAGATTCGCTTCACACACCATTTTTTGGCGTGTGGACTCCACCCCTGACTGATAAAGCATGAAAGGTCTCTTAATGGTTCCATTAGGATAGGTGATTATCCAGGAATGGGACATTAAGCTTGCAGAGGTGTAAGGGGTTAATCAGTCAATTTGGCATGCATTCTTGGTATATGTAGTGAGTCTCAAACCACTCCAACATTTGAAGACACTGAAAACACCTTCTAGTCAAAACGTTTGTCATTTTCTAGCCTGACAAACACTTTTAAGCCTACAAGCAGGCGACCAATGGGAGGGTTGTGGGCGGGTTCACTGACCTCCTGGCAGACGCGGTATTGGTCGATGGCCCAGACTGTGGGCACGTGCGTGGCGAGCATTTGGTACTGAGTCAGCGTGGCATTGCACGCCCGGGCACAGATGAGGCGGGTCTTCCCGACGGCGTTGTCGCCGACCACCACGCACTTGATAGTTTCAACGTTTGGCCTTTCATAGTCCATGTTAGAATCCATCAACTGGGACCTGAAGGTTGAAAAACAGGAGATGAAAACCGTCAACAGCAGCAGAAACGCCCTCTGAAGAACTAGAAAGAAAACAGAGCTTGATTTTTGTGACACTGATCGCTGCCGTTATTGACTTCGCTAACAAGCGTCTTTGGATATTAAAGTCAAACAAAAAACCCGAAATGCAAGTAAAATTAAGCAAGGCTTCTGAATATCAACAGTGAAATGCAAGATGTTCTGGGGCAGTGGTCTATCCCTCCTTCTGCCCGTCTGTCTCACTGTACATGGTGCTCACAATAACCGGCATGATTTAGAACCAGTCTTCACCACACCTTGATCCCAGCCTCTGTCTGGGCTTTTCAGTTTAGCAAGAGAAAAAAATAAAATAAAATCCAATCTTCAATATTTTGTTTTCTACTGCTGCAGTTACTGCTATCTCTCAGGGATAAAGTGAAAGAGCCCTCCCTCTTACCTCCTCCCACTCACTGCAGTTCAGCACTGTGTCTCCCGGTAGGGAAGAGGCATGCATTATTCAGCAGGCTTGAACAATCTGTGCTCAATGCCAAGCAGTGCTGCCAACCGCAAAGGGAAGCTAAAAAAACAAAACCACGCACTTTCAATGCTGCCTAGCAACAGCGTGCCAGTGGCTGGAATTTACCTTCACAGGAGGCCTTCTTATTGCATTTCAGACCATTATTACAATGGACGCTGTTTGAAAGAGGAAGGTTCCTCCGCTCGCGGCTGCTGTCTTAACAATCACATGCTTTTAATAATCGTGTGATATATATTTGCCGTGGGTTGTGTAACACGGCCCGCGGCTCACGGATGCTGCCACTGGGACCGACACAAAAGCAGTTTGAAATCAGACTGGGTCGTTTCCATCAGCAGCAGACCGGTTTAATTTGGGACTGGAGCTGGCACTACCTCTCCAACCCGCACTGATGAGCATGTTTGTCCATTTAACAGAACTGTATAGCAAAAAAAGATATATCGGGCATAGGAAAGCAATGCATTAGTGATATCTGGAGAGAAAAACAATAAAACACCCATTCTACTGTCCCGTCTTGAACTGGGAATTTGGTGGGTAATTTTGCATGTACTGGAGTAGGAGTTATTCTTTTGCTTTCCAGCTAATTCAATATGAAATGATATTTCAATACTTAATTTTGAAAGAACATTCCAACCCGAAAGAGCCACGCTTGTCCCAGCACTACTGATTTAAGGGTTGCGCCTCGGAATTTAACCCTCGATAAGCCGTGCAATGGAATAACTGACCACAACTGGCATATACCAATCCCACTTCACTGCTGATTTCAATTCTTACATTTACTGGCTGAACCTTTCTTGCACCCCAGTGGTGCTGGTATTCCACATGGAAAGAAAATACAATATATTTTAGAAATATATTAAAAAAAAAATAAAGTTATGCAAAATATATGTTTCTGTGGATTTCACATGGTTCAAATTCACCTATTGTAAAGCTATAAATATGCACACCATATACAACATAATATAAATATATATATATATATATATATATATATATATATATATATATATATATATATATTAATAAACGTGCCCTTGTGTGTGAACGTTTCCCATCGTAAAAGCATTGCACAGA
Organism: Polyodon spathula; assembly: GCF_017654505.1. Taxonomy (NCBI): domain Eukaryota; kingdom Metazoa; phylum Chordata; class Actinopteri; order Acipenseriformes; family Polyodontidae; genus Polyodon; species Polyodon spathula. Next base: position 8,082,082 of record NC_054562.1, read on the forward strand.
GGGGTCAATGAATCACAGGGAAAGCACAGCAAAGGGCAGGTAAGCATTGCAAAGCACAGCGAGGTCTGCTTTTAAATTATTTAATCTGGCAGAACAGGGTAAACTACAGTAAGTGCATAATATAAGCATCCACCGTTCATAAACACTGCGGAAAACCTGTACAGAGGCAATTCCGTTGTTATTTCTAGTGATCGTTTGCAACCCGGGTTTAATAGATAATGCATGTGCCCAACACTGATGCTGTAGTTTCCTCCACGGAAGAATTACAGCATGACGCGCATTCACAACACCGCCTTCTTTATTCGCTGCTAATTTACACTGTTTATATATACAGGTTTAATAAAATGGCAAACTGGGGGGAAAAAAAGTCATTTTCTTACCTCGGTCCCGGTGAAGAAAATGGTGGTTGATCGCTGTTGCTTTCGATATATTCCAATGTCTCGGGTTTCCAAGGAAACAGATTTTATTTCCCTTCTTTACATGGCCAGTTAGTAACCAGGAATAAACCGCTGTGTTCAAATATTAACCATTCTGTGCAGAACAGTGGGATCTCCGTCAAAGAATAAACCCCTTCAGCCAATTACAATAGTTGTTTATATCATTTGCAACAATTAAACACAAGACCGTGCCTATAATAATAATAATAATAATAATAATAATAATAATAATAATAAGCGATGCGCTATGCCTCTTTTTTTCAAATCCAATCTATAACCGATATTGCTATATAGATCAGCGGTCAAAAATCCAAAAATGCATTTGCAACGCGATCCTCTGCTGCGTGTTGAAAGCGAGTCTCTTTGCCAGGGTGACAAACGCCATTCTGTTATTTAAAATAATTGTATTTTAAGTGATAACTGTTCCTGACAAATATTTAATGGCGCAATTCACAACAGCAGTCCGAGTACACAGCTAATAAACGAACTGGTTATTAATAACTATCGCGTTCTGGACTTTGAACGGAATGATTTTGCATAATAACTGATTTTTCAGTAATTCATACATCATATTTATTTATTTATTTATTTTTAACGAAAATGAATCAAATCATTTCAGACTCTCCCTCTGTCTCCCTCGCCTAGACGCTGTGAAAGCTCCGTATTGCTGGAGGGGCGCTACAGTTCATTCACAAAAAACCAAAAACATTCCCCGCCCCTTTAGAATCCGAGCGCAGCGATTGGTTGAAACGATCCCCCAGTCTGTAACTGATTGGATTCTGTGGTTGTCCGTCACGGGAGGTGTGATAGGTAAGTGAAGGTGACGCGAGCGGGTCGTTGCAGCTGCGGATGATGTATGTTTAAAACGAAATCATTTAATAAATTATTATTATTATTATTATTATTATTGATTAAAAATATTAAGAACATAAGAACATAAGAAAGTTTACAAACGAGAGGAGGCCATTCGGCCCATCTTGCTCGTTTGGTTGTTAGTAGCTTATTGATCCCAAAATCTCATCAAGCAGCTTCTTGAAGGATCCCAGGGTGTCAGCTTCAACAACATTACTGGGGAGTTGATTCCAGACCCTCACAATTCTCTGTGTAAAAAAGTGTCTCCTATTTTCTGTTCTGAATGCCCCTTTTTCTAAACTCCATTTGTGACCCCTGGTCCTTGTTTCTTTTTTCAGGCTGAAAAAGTCCCTTGCGTCCACACTGTCAATACCTTTTAGAATTTTGAATGCTTGAATTAGGTCGCCACGTAGTCTTCTTTGTTCAAGACTGAACAGATTCAATTCTTTTAGCCTGTCTGCATATGACATGCCTTTTAAGCCCGGAATAATTCTGGTCGCTCTTCTTTGCACTCTTTCTAGAGCAGCAATATCTTTTTTATAGCGAGGTGACCAGAACTGCACACAATATTCAAGATGAGGTCTTACAAGTGCATTGTACAGTTTTAACATTACTTCCCTTGATTTAAATTCAACACTTTTCACAATGTATCCGAGTATCTTGTTAGCCTTTTTTATAGCTTCCCCACATTGCCTATGAGTGCTGTTTTATTCTGGCTATGCACTGGGACCAGGGTGATGAGGCTGCCAGTCCTGTTTATCCCCTGAGCCAGCCGTTCGAGAGGACAGCTGCAATTTCCAACGACAAGCACTTTGCATAGAACGACCTCATTCAACGCGATTTAAATCATCCTTCCTCGGTCTATCTTCACCTGCATGCTCTCTAATCCCGGTACCCGCGCTCCGCCGCGGTTGACCTGAACGCTTCTTTGCTGTAATTCCCGTTTCTTCACCCTGTCTCTCATCATTGAATACTGCTGCACCCGTGGCAGACCCTCTCTACAGCGACTCTGCAATCTGTGTTCAAATTCTGCTGTTGCCCCTTTACTGGTGAGCTGCTGATAAAGTCAGCTCTGAAAGCCATCCCTTATAAATTGATGTGGCTGGTCAATGCATTGATTCCTTGGTGTGACCATAGAGGTCTGTATGGTGATCACAGCACACCGACCAGCTCTAGAATGGAAAATCGCTATGAATACTCTTCTCATTCATTAAATTTGGTCTATTCACAAAATAACCCTGTGTTATTGTGCATCACGCTAGCAGCCCTCTCCAGTATAGTGATGCATATTGCATTGCAGCCTACACGTCGCGATGCATACCGAATTGGGACTGAAGCATATCGCTCCAGCCCTGTTGGTCAATACAGGGAAGAGACTGGCCCTCTGTACTGTGTCTCCACCCCAGCTCTCTGCGTTGGTTTCTCTGTCCCAGCAGCTGTGACTCAAGGGCCGCACACAGTCACCAAATAAGCCACTGGAGCTGTCTAATCTCCTGAGCAAAGCAGAACGCATTCCCCCAGTCAATCGATACTGGCTGAAGCTGCAGGCAGCCTGGCACTTATCTTGAGATGTCCGCAGTCTCACCGCATCCCATAATAATAGCTGCAGCTTAATGGGAAATAACTGGAACAGCGTCAGGGCGCTCGAGAGAACTCGAAGTGTGTAACTTTAGTTGTTTGGTTTTTGCGAAATTGACAGGTGTTCAAAAAAAAGGCATTAATTAAACTGAAGAAATACAGCCCTGGGTATCTTAATAGCTTTTGCCTGTGCGTTTATAATTGGCTGTATAACGAACACAAATGTATTACCAGTGTATTAACGAGACCCCCAGTAGAACCATACGCATTACCGTTACCAGCAATGGGAACAAATGTCGCCCAGCGCAGACAGTGGTCCTGATGCTTCGGCACACTGAGATTCTACATTCTGGATAGGAGTCTGTCTCGCTTGTTTGTGCCACTGTGGTTCAGCCTGGCCTCCTGTATACAATCCCCTGACCCAGATGAGCAGTGAGAGAGAGAGGACGCTGTCACAGTGCAGAGCGATGAGCGGGCTGTACACTCTCTCACACACACACACACACACACACACACACACAGATTTGTTTAGACGGTAGAACTGTGAGGGCAGTTATTGTTTCAGAGTTTGCTTTTTCTGCACTGGGATTTCTTAAAAAGGCAAAGTTTTTAACCCTGTTTCTGACAAACTTAAAAAAAAAAAAAAAACAGAACAACATTAATGTGTCACATGTGCATTCCTCAAGTTTGTTTTACAACATGAATACATACATACAGCTCTGGCCAAAAGTTGTGCATCACCCTATAGAATTAACACATTTTGCTACATAAGGTTAATTGAAACCTGCTGAAAACCTATTGATCATAACCTCACATGCAGCCCTGTACATATATACATATAACTACAAAAAGACCCCACACCTGGGCTGTACACCTTTCCAATCTATCCTTTATACAAAGACCTCAAATCTGGAAAGGACTCTCTACTTCACAGCATAGTGCTTGCAGCCCTGTATACTTTGCATAGCGCATTTTCATAATGCTAGTAAACCTGGCGCCAACACAGACCAGGAGTTCCAGATGCTTTTTTTTTCCTACCCGAGAGAGATTCCCAAGATGAAGCAAAGCCGAAGAGGAGAGGAGCGATATGGGCATCACCTACCGTGCCGTTGTGAAGAGCTGCATTGGATCGACTGGAGAAGCAAAGCGAAACAGACCCCTCCGACGCGGCACCGTGAGCAAGACGGAGCCTCATTTTCCCAGCAGGCAGTGACTGATGTCAGGACTGAGGTTACAGGTTAACAGCAGCACAAGCTAAACTGCTGAGGCCTGTGAAACAGCAGAGAGCCACACAGCTTTGTGCTGTGCAATAGCAGCAGAGCAGAGCCTCTCTCCCTCCCTCTCTCTCTCTCCCTCCCTCCCTCCCTCCCTCCCCCTCCCTCTCTCTCTCTCTCTCTCTCATGCACATACACACACACACACCCTGTGGAATTGCACTGACATGCTGCAGGGTGCCGCAGTGCAGGAAAGCAAAGCCGAAAGCAGCCTACTACACACAGACAGCCCAGGAGGATTCAGAACAAGTATGATCACCTTAGGGGTTTCTTTAAAGACTGCAGGGATAGACACACAAAGAGAGCACCACTCCCAAATGCTTGAATTGAAATCAGTGTGAATATAAGGTAGTGGATACATAACTGGCCCAAACGAGCGTCTCAACCATCGCTCAGAAGAGCCAGGCTTGTTTACACCAAACAGCTATAGAGCTTTTACCATCATTGAGGACATGTAAACATGAACACAACACCTCTGATAGATTCACTCAGCCCAGCCAGCCTCTCCATGCTCAGCGACTGTTCATTCGACTCGTCAAACAGTTCAATCGATGAGGCAGACTGGACTAGAGTAACTGTAATCATCTATTTGTGACTTGCCATCTTGTGAACCTATGAACTGTAAATCCGATAATCAGAAGTTACCAGGTCTTACGACCTTACAGTTCCATTATATATCGGGAATTCTCGCTGTGTCTGTAAATCAGTTACCTCTCAGCTTTGACACACACACCAGCCAGCTCGTAAATGTTACACATTAAGACCCTCGTTTCGTATAAAGATTAACCTCATGTGCCCGAGTAGCGCCCTGCTCCTCTCCCTCCCCCTCTCTCTCATCTCCACCTCCCTCGATTAATGACGAAATGCCCAAAGTCTGAGATAACCCACTTCTGTGCTCCATCCTTCAAAAGAATTCAACAACATTGTCACTGCCCTCTACCACCCTCTGTTGTAGACTTTTTAGGTAACTTGTGACAGTCATCTTGCTTTGTGCTTCCTGATCCCAAGAAATCATGTGACCGCATGGCGTCGACCAGAGTTGAAAGGTCATAATAGCACATGAATTCTCAAAATCAGGAAGCAAAAAAAAAAACCAAAACATTTTAATAGCACAGGCCTGGTAAGCAAGATCAAGCGGCAACTTAGAAAAATTATAACAATTTCAATATTAGAGAATCCATTTCATAAAACACGACAGCGGAAAGAAAAACTGTTTAAACTGCAATAATAAAGTTCCAGAGAGAAGGTGTATTTGGATTTACCTGAACAAGCCAGTGGCCAGGATCATGATTGATCTGTTTTCAAAATCTCAGCCCCCAGTCAAAGTGATTAATCAGAGGCTGGGTGGGTCTGCCTGGGATCAGGGCTCTGAAAAACAAAATGCATGCAGACTTTAAAAACACTGAGGTACAGTACCTGTGGTTAGATAAGCAGCCATCTCATAAACTGAACAGTATGAGATGAACCTCAGAAGCTGTTCACCACGGCACAGCCTTGAAACACAATACCTGCTTACTGTAAACAAACAGCAGATTAACAAGAACAAAGAGCAAACCAATCACTGCACCAGCGTGCACAATTAACCCCTGCTGAGCATTACTGTGGTAAAGGACAAAAGCAAAGTGAAACTAAAGGAACAGTTGCATAGCAAGGGAACTGCACAACGAAAACTCAAACTGGGTCACAACACACTTTGAATTGGAAAGCCACAGTGTCCTGTACAAGTGCACGCTCTGGGCTGGTTTCACAGGCCCTGGTTAGCACTGATCTGGGATGGCTCAATGTTAGGTTTAAGCAGTCATGAATTAGAATCCCTCTGTTTCCATTCTGCAAAAAAAAAGAAGAATCAGTTTAAGGTGACACAAACATCTCCCTCCCCTCCAGTTTGTGAAACTGCTTGGCATTGCAAAGCTGAGATTTTCATCACAGGCTTATCTGCTCCCTGTAAAATGTTGTCAGAAACACCTCGAGGGAAACAAGTTTCACTGTAATCCCCTTACACCATAAATACACAGCAAAGAGGAACCCAGCTCTGGTATGGTGAAGCATATTACAAAATAACATGGCAAACAATGTTAACTGTGTAGTGTAACCATAGGGAAACAGATTTAGCATGCTTTTACAAACAGAGAGAGCTTGTAGAGGAATGTGAAACTTTTCCTTCTTACCAACCTTTTCAGAGTTGAAATCTTGCCTGCAGTCCCTCCAGGATTCCTTGTTGAGCAGCAAGCTCCCTTTCTACCTTTCCACATACAGCAGGTGCAATCCTGTACAGGTCATGTGACCCGGGCAGCTCAGCCACCCCTATGCGCACACACATGCACACACGCACACACACACACACACACACACACACACACACACACACACACACACACACACACACACACACACACACACACACACACACACACACACACACACACACACGCACACACACACACACACACACACACACACGCAAGCACACACAAACATATTGCCTGAAGGATGTGAAACTCTGAAGCTGCTGCTGGACATTCTGCTGCTCAGGGGTAACTAATCACACACACTGCACCAGCAAGCACACTTCTTCAAACTCGTTAGTGCAGATAATGATACAGCTGCTATCTCCCTTTTGCGTGTCAGTTTCCATCGCTCGGATGACTGGCACACTGATGGGATGAGAGCAGGTATTTTTTGCCTGCATGGTTATATTTTCCCAGTTTGCCATGTTTTTTTTTTTTTTAATATGCTTTACCACACCTCTCTGGGCTTTACTGCCTGCCTGTGCTTTACCACGTTTTACTACACCTAAATAAGGGAAGATAGTCACAAACTTTGTTTAAGAATGTTATGTTATTTATTTTAGTTTTGCTCTATATAATCTATTTTAATATACTGTTTTGGTTTCTTATGACATAACCAAATGAATCTTATATATAATATATATATATAATATATATATATATATATATATATATATATATTCTGAATGTGCAAAATGGTGTCTGTGCGCAAGTGCGCGTTATTGCAGGGAAAGCGGCGGCGCTCTGCAGGGTCGGTTGGGTTTTTGCATGCAGAAGAACAGAGACTCTGTTACTGTGAAAGCCTGCTGACGCATTTACCGGGACACGGGAACGGCACTGTGTGCGTTTGAGATTCATCCGCTTGAAGAGGGGGTCACAGCGGTTCAAAGAGGGTGCTGTCTTGCTCTCCGATAAAGCCCAGAGATGCACGGTAAAGCAGATTAAAACACGGCAAACCAGGGATAAACCATGGTAAATACACAATAGAACTACGGGAAAAAACAGATTTGGGGGACGGGGGACGGGGACGGCATCTTAATCCATTAAAAAAAAAGACGTTTTATTTTCTACTGCAGAGCCCGCCTCTCCCACTAGGTGGCACTGCAGACAACAGTACAGCAGACAGATCAGCCAATAAATCTAAGAGGAAGTTAGCACAGCTGCAGGGCCTCATTAATGCTGCTGTTTTTCATTTTTTTTCTATCCCTTGATAGTTTTGTAGGAGTTTATATTCACTAGTCTACTGAATGAATACAATGCCACAGACCCACCCTCGGGTAGCTGGCAGTGTAAATATTTCACAAGACTGCTAATGTTTTGCTGTTGATTGAGTCAAGGGTAGCCCAGTATGGTGGATTTGGAGGAAGGTAGTTGGAGGGCATTGAATCCACTGAGCCTAAAAACAAAGAAGATGTTTTTTCAAATCTTAAAAGGACTTGACAAACTAAGTTCACTCTAGCGCAATACTATTAGCGCAGCCAGAAGCCAGGACAGTGCGAAGGAGACAGTTCTTTACACAGAGCGTTGTGAGGGGATGGAATGGGTTACCTGGCCATGCTGTTGATGCCTGAGTTCCTGTCAGACCCAACTTGACACAGTTTTAGGATCAATCAGCTACTGGGAATGCTGATGGTGATGAATGCCCTCCTCTCGGTCCTAAATGTTCCTACAGTGTGTTCACAGGTTGAGTATAAGAACATAACAGAAATCTGTAACATCAAAACAGGTTTGATCCCTCCCTGTAATTCAAACAAAGAAAATAGCAGCGCACGCAATGATAACGTGGCAGCTATTTTATTCTGTGGTTGTAAAAAGAGCTGAACTTTGCCTGTTGTTCGCACAGTGAAGTAGTTCAGTGTTGATCTTGGACGTGAGGACAGTGCGCTCTCTCTCTCTCACCTGACTGGGACGTGAACGCGGGAATTCCTTCACCTCTCAGGACTCCACGCTGCTCCACTACCACGGGAGAACCTTTAAACGTGTTCATTAAATAAACCAAGACTCTGTAAGTACACGGATCAGTAACACAAGCGGCTTTAAAAAAAACGGTTTTATGATGCTAAGAACGGTAGAATTATAGTGTTTTGCATTAATAGTGCGTGTGCTTGCGTGTGCGTGTGTAGGGACAGCTGCACTAGAACAAATACATTAGACATCAAGCCTGATTTTGCACTACCCATAGTTGTTTTGCATTGTCTTTGCAGTTGAACCAGTGCAGCACCGCTCTGCTAATGGTGTTGTCACACGCATCTGTTTCGATAAGCATGACGGTTATCTGAAGATAAGATTAAATCCCTTTGCAGCTCAGGCGTAGCAGCATCGCTCCTTATGCAACTACCTTCCCTTATCGTCTTGAAATTACCAAGCAGTCTACTTCTGAAGATGAAAATAATAACTAAGATGTCGGGTTCCTCTGCCAGATGTTATGTCTTTACCCTGCTCCTTAATAATAATGAGCGCTAGCCTACACACTCCACTCTCAGCACTGTCATTACCAGCTCCTTAATAATAATGAGCGCTAGTCTACACACTCCACTCTCAGCACTGTCATTACCAGCTCCTTAATAATAATGAGCGCTAGTCTACACACTCCACTCTCAGCACTGTCATTACCAGCACCTTAATAATAATGAGCGCTAGTCTACACACTGCACTCTCAGCACTGTCATTACCAGCACCTTAATAATAATGAGCGCTAGTCTACACACTGCACTCTCAGCACTGTCATTACCAGCACCTTAATAATAATGAGCGCTAGTCTACACACTGCACTCTCAGCACTGTCATTACCAGCACCTTAATAATAATGAGCGCTAGTCTACACACTGCACTCTCAGCACTGTCATTACCAGCACCTTAATAATAATGAGCGCTAGTCTACACACTGCACTCTCAGCACTGTCATTACCAGCACCTTAATAATAATGAGCGCTAGTCTACACACTGCACTCTCAGCACTGTCATTACCAGCACCTTAATAATAATGAGCGCTAGTCTACACACTGCACTCTCAGCACTGTCATTACCAGCACCTTAATAATAATGAGCGCTAGTCTACACACTGCCACTCTCAGCACTGTCATTACCAGCACCTTAATAATAATGAGCGCTAGTCTACACACCGCACTCTCAGCACTGTCATTACCAGCACCTTAATAATAATGAGCGCTAGTCTACACACTGCACTCTCAGCACTGTCATTACCAGCACCTTAATAATAATGAGCGCTAGTCTACACACTGCACTCTCAGCACTGTCATTACCAGCACCTTAATAATAATGAGCGCTAGTCTACACACTGCACTCTCAGCACTGTCATTACCAGCACCTTAATAATAATGAGCGCTAGTCTACACACTCTCACTCTCAGCACTGTCATTACCAGCACCTTAATAATAATGAGCGCTAGTCTACACACTGCACTCTCAGCACTGTCATTACCAGCACCTTAATAATAATGAGCGCTAGTCTACACACTGCACTCTCAGCACTGTCATTACCAGCTCCTTAATAATAATGAGCGCTAGTCTACACACTGCACTCTCAGCACTGTCATTACCAGCACCTTAATAATAATGAGCGCTAGTCTACACACTGCACTCTCAGCACTGTCATTACCAGCTCCTTAATAATAATGAGCGCTAGTCTACACACTGCACTCTCAGCACTGTCATTACCAGCACCTTAATAATAATGAGCGCTAGTCTACACACTGCACTCTCAGCACTGTCATTACCAGCACCTTAATAATAATGAGCGCTAGTCTACACCACTCTCAGCTCGCCAGCGCTGTCATCTTACACATGGAGGGGCACTGGTGCACAAAACCAAACTTTTACTGAACAATCTCTGATTTCATGTTTGGGAGCGGCTGAGTCTAATTTAAAGAGAGGGGATGAAAGCGTGTGCTTCCCAGTTATATATACAGTGTTTACACTGTTCATCCTCATCAATCCATTGATGTAATCGCCTGCTTCTTTCATCGGGGGATAGTCTATAGTCAGCAATCTGCGTCTGATTTATCTTCCACCATCTTCTCTCTGTCTCCTCTTTCTCCTCTCGGTCCATCCACAACACTTCTCTTCATGCTTTCCACCTGCCCTTCCCAAATGATCTTCAGTGGCAATGCAGGCAGACAGGGGCACTGCAATGGCAATGCAGAGAGACAGGGGCACTGCAATGGCAATGCAGAGAGACAGGGGCACTGCAATGGCAATGCAGACAGACAGGGGCACTGCAATGGCAATGCAGACAGACAGGGGCACTGCAATGGCAATACAGAGAGACAGGGGCACTGCAATGGCAATGCAGAGAGACAGGGGCACTGCAATGGCAATGCAGAGAGACAGGGGCACTGCAATGGCAATGCAGACAGACAGGGGCACTGCAATGGCAATGCAGAGAGACAGGGGCACTGCAATGTCAATACAGAGAGACAGGGGCACTGCAATGGCAATGCAGAGAGACAGGGGCACTGCAATGTCAATACAGAGAGGCAGAGGCACTGCAATGGCAATACCATGGTTCTGTACTAAGTGATGGCAGGTCGCTACAATAGGCTGCCATTGACAGAATGCTACAGAATTATTCAGGATATATTTGCTGACATGCTGTACCATGATTATAAGCAATCCTAGCATGTCGTCATTATTACTAGAATAGCTATAAAATTCCAGCTGAAATCAATAACACGCATCCCACTGTGCAGGAGAGGGCTTCTCTCCTTGCTTTGATTTGGTAACAGGTTATTTTAGTCCTGCCAGATCCTTTTTTTTTTTTTAATTCTGCAGCCTTTATCATGCTGTTATGAATACTGCATAGAATCCAGTATTGAAATAGAGCCGCGTCTGCTCATTTATACACGGGGCTGCGTCTCTGCTCGCTGCCCTGTCCTCTGATTCTAGTTCACTTCACTAGTCTGCTGATCAGCGTGTTTCTCTGGGGTTCCTCTTGTCTTGCTCTTGTGTAACCGTGGCTCGTTGCCTTAATGACTGCAGTTCGGGCTCCCCAGTCTGATTTCAATCTGGTTCTGAGACCGGGCGGGGGCTGTGGAAAGAGTGAGCGCTGTCAGAAACGAGTTCCAGAAGCTGGCTATGTCAGACGTATATATATATATATAACGTGTATCAGCATTTCATATATTCTACTCATTCTATATATATATATATATATATAATATCTATTATATATACTGCGTCGTTTAACTGTCCGTAGAACAAACATGATGCGTAGATTTAAGTGGACGTCCTATAATCATAATGTGTAAGATGCATAGTAAAAGCAGAATTGCCAGTATTACCAGCATGGGGGATTTCCAGAGCAGATCCCCGTTCCTGCTCTCCTTCCCCTCTGACACAGTGCCCTGGCAGAGGCGGGCAGCACTAATTGAGCATGGCTCTGTGTTTGTGTGGCAGTGTCTATTATTTCCAGCTGCAGGATGGAAACTATTAGACTGATCGCTCTACAAGCTGCCCAGTGACTGGCTGGTGGGTGTAACACTCTCAGACTCACACAGCCTGACTCTCCCTCCCTCTCCTCAGTGCACAGCTGAGCCTCTGGATTCTACAAAGCAGAGTTAGCAGCAGCTGAATCAAGACGTTACACACCCGTAAGTACTGTACAGATCTTTCTCTTCTAGTTGTTTCTGGGGCAGCGCGTTGCCTCCTTGTTTTTTGTGGTGCTCAGGCTGTGACGGAGTTTCTTAGCTTCATCAACACTGAGAAAATAAATTTGTTTTCCAACATAGCTTTTTCTGTGGGAAACACAGGCTGGGCCACGCCCCCTCCTGGTCAGTCAGAGACTCGCAGGCCGGACCTCGCCCCCTTCTGGTCAGTCAGAGACTCGCAGGCCGGACCTCGCCCCCTCCTGGTCAGTCAGAGACTCGCAGGCCGGACCACGCCCCGTCCTGGTCAGTCAGAGACTCGCAGGCCGGACCTCGCCCCCTCCTGGTCAGTCAGACTCGCAGGCCGGACCTCGCCCCCTCCTGGTCAGTCAGAGTCTCACAGGTCGGACTTCGCCCCCTCCTTGTCAGTCAGAGACTCGCAGGCCGGACCTCGCCCCCTCCTGGTCAGTCAGAGACTCGCAGGCCGGACCTCGCCCCCTCCTGGTCAGTCAGAGACTCGCAGGCCGGACCTCGCCCCCTCCTGGTCAGTCAGAGACTCGCAGGCCGGACCTTGCCCCCTCCTTGTCAGTCAGAGACTCGCAGGCTGGACTTCGCCCCCTCCTGGTCAGTCAGAGACTCGCAGGCCGGACCTTGCCCCCTCCTTGTCAGTCAGAGACTCGCAGGCCGGACCTTGCCCCCTCCTTGTCAGTCAGAGACTCGCAGGCCGGACCTCGCCCCCTCCTTGTCAGTCAGAGACTCGCAGGCCGGACTTCGCCTCCTCCTGGTCAGTCAGAGACTCGCAGGCCGGACCTCGCCCCCTCCTGGTCAGTCAGAGACTCGCAGGCCGGACCTCGCCCCCTCCTGGTCAGTCAGAGACTCGCAGGCCGGACCTTGCCCCCTCCTTGTCAGTCAGAGACTCGCAGGCCGGACCTTGCCCCCTCCTTGTCAGTCAGAGACTCGCAGGCCGGACCTCGCCCCCTCCTGGTCAGTCAGAGACTCGCAGGCCGGACCTTGCCCCCTCCTTGTCAGTCAGAGACTCGCAGGCCGGACCTTGCCCCCTCCTTGTCAGTCAGAGACTCGCAGGCTGGACTTCGCCCCCTCCTGGTCAGTCAGAGACTCGCAGGCCGGACCTTGCCCCCTACTGGTCAGTGTGGGACACACAGATACGCAGGTTGCAGGAGTTACCACAACTGTAGGGGGGCGCCCCTGCTGCATGACTTGACAAGCTCAGCTTCTGAATAGCCGTGCATGTCCAGATACAAGAAGTATGGAGGTTTTTGCAAATGCATTCGAACACCTCAAGAGTTGTGACTTATATCCTTTATATATCTACCAGCATGAAAACCTCTGGGGGGAGAATTTCACTTACAGCTGAGTGATCGGTGATATAGAAACGCTAGGCGCTCAACCTGTGTGAAAATGTTAGAGCAATCACATTTTAAACTGCTAATGTTAGTAACCCCCCCACCCTCACCGGTTTGGCACAGTTTTGTAGACTTACTGTAATTGCTGCACGGCTAGCGAAGAACCAGAAGGCAGGCTGCCCAGTTCACAGACATGTTCAGGGAGAGGGGGAAGCTTATGTGTCTACCTTAGGTTATGTAAACAAACTGGCAAGCCAACAACGTCTGAAACCTCATCTACACATTTATGCAAGGTTAAAAGTAGCGAGCATGTATGTTAAGCATGTGCTAGAGATATCAGAAGGAAGCGGGTCAGGCATGCTGTATCTTAGCAGAAGGTCACATGGATACTGTGCTGAAGTACTGATAGTAGACTCTTAAGCTGTGTTTGCATTGCCATTAACCCTGTTCTGAGCCCCACTCTCAATGCGCTGTTCCATGGTTGCGCTGGCAGCCGGTTCATTCACGTTTCAACAGTAGCTCAGTGGTTATAGTGCTGGGCTGCAGTGTGGAAGGCAGTGGGTTTGAGTAGTTCAGTGGTTGTAGTGCTGGGCTGCAGTGTGAAAGGCAGTGGGTTTGAGTAGCTCAGTGGTTAGAGTGCTGGGCTGCAGTGTGGAAGGCAGTGGGTTTGAGTAGCTCAGTGGTTAGAGTGCTGGGCTGCAGTGTGGAAGGCAGTGGGTTTGAGTAGCTCAGTGGTTAGAGAGTGCTGGGCTGCAGTGGGTTTGAGTAGCTCAGTGGTTAGAGTGCTGGGCTGCAGTGTGGAAGGCAGTGGGTTTGAGTAGCTCAGTGGTTAGAGTGCTGGGCTGCAGTGTGGAAGGCAGTGGGTTTGAGTAGCTCAGTGGTTAGAGTGCTGGGCTGCAGTGTGGAAGGCAGTGGGTTTGAGTAGCTCAGTGGTTGTAGTGCTGGGCTGCAGTGTGGAAAGCAGTGGGTTTGAGTGGCTCAGTGGTTTGAGAAAGAATGCGCTGGGCTGCAGTGTGAAAAGAGGCAGATCTGGATAGCTGCACACTAACAAAAAATAAGCCGTGAAGTTGTTCAGACTGTTATATAAATATATCTTTTTTTTTCTTCACTGCCCACAGTATGTGAAACAAACACAGTGCAGAGCAGCCCAAAAACAAAACCAAAAGTATTTGTGTAAGAGGGCAGGGTGGTATTTGCATTGTGCTCCCGATATGGCTAACCCTACCCTGTGAAATATCACCTTACCACACAAAGAGCTTCCTTCATGGCAGGGGCAGCCAGAACGGGCAGTGTTTAGCACCAGCCCTTGGGTTGCCATGGCGATTCCTGTCAGCGTCTCTCTGAAGTTCTTCCCAGAGTCAGGGAGTGAGGCGAGTCAGTGCACTGTGCTGTGCGGAGCCCTGCAGAGCATTGACTGACCAAGGAGAATGAGAGGAAGCAGATAGTCCATCCCTGTGAGTCTCCAACTGAAACCCAAGCCTGATTGAGAAGACACACTTAACATTGCGCTGATTGCAAAAATAAACCAGCCTTTTCTACAGCACACGGGAGGAGGTTTGTCTTTCAAATGTGCATTTCCCTTCACTGGCAAGTCTCAGGTTTACTGGTTAAGCTGGTTTGAGCGAAGCTGTAATACTTCCTCGGGATCTGGTTTTGCTGGGGTTTCAAAAAAAACCAATCCTCTGATGAAATCTCTTTCTTCTTAATTCCACTGGAAATGTATCTGGCTAGTGCCCTTTCTCTGCTGTTCAGGAGTATTGCTTTACATGGTGTCTCTAATCACTGTGTATTTACAGAGCACTTACTTAGTAAATACATGTGGGCTTACACAGAATTACATTGTTATTATGCATAGTAAAAATGTACTTAACATGTAAATATTTTTGCAAGATATATGCAAAGGAGTTGGGGTTGTGGTTGGGGTTGGGTTGGGGTTGTGGTTGGGTTTGAGTTTGGTGTTGGGGTTGGGGTTGGAGTTTGGTTGGGGTTGTGGTTGGGTTTGGGATTGAGTTTGATGTTGGGGTTGGGTTTTGGGTTGGGGTTGGAGTTTGGTTGGGGTTGTGGTTGGGGATTGGTTGTGGTTGGGTTTGGGTTGGGGTTGTGGTTGGGGATTGGTTGTGGTTGGGTTTGGGTTTGAGTTTGATGTTGGGGTTGGGGTTGGGGCTGGTGTTGTGGTTAGGGCTGGTGTTGTGGTTGGGTTTGAGTTTGGGGTTGGGGTTGGGGTTGGAGTTTGGGGTTGAGTTTGGGGTTGGGGTTGGGTTGGGTTGGGGTTGGGGCTGGCGTTGTGGTTGGGTTTGGGTTTGGGTTTGGGTTTGGGTTTGAGTTTGGTGTTTGGCTGGGTTGGGGTTGGGGTTGGAGTTTGGGGTTTGGGTTGTGTTTGAGGTTGGGGTTGGAGTTTGGTTGTGGTTGTGGTTGGGGATTGGTTGGGGTACGGGTTGGTGTTGTGGTTAGGGTTTGGTACACATGCATTTATATATAATCACATCACAAACGTCTTGTAAGTGTGTCCGCCCTCTATAAATATCTGAATATAAAAACCTGTCTACAATCAGGCAGGGCACATTATTGCCAGTTGTTTAAGTAAGAGTACGTCCTTCAAGTGTTCCGTGTTTGCATAGTTACTTGTTTTATGTATTCAACACAAGCAGTGCTTCTTGCTGTTTTTAGTATGTCCACAGTTTACAATAAAAAGCAATGGCATGTTGCATAGCTCTGGAAAGCATTTCCAAGTAAACCAGCCTCTGCTGAATATATTTATTACCGGCTGCTCTGACTTGCAGTGCGGGAAAAATCCTGGGTGACCCTTTCCATGAAGTGCCTCTAATCACTGTGTGTTTACAGAGCAGTTACTCAGTAAATGCATGTGTGCTTACAGATCATTGCAATGTGATTATGCATCGCTACAATGTGCTTAATGTGTGAATGTTTTTGCATGATACAACCCCAATCCCTTTCTGATGCAGCTGTGTTCTTACATGCAGCATCTCGTGCAAAACAATTTCCAGGTTAAGTGCATTGTAACTGCATAATCGCGTTGTAGCGATGTGCAAACGCACACGCATTCACCAAGTGTAAATACACAGTGATTAGAGTCACTTAATGGAAAGCATTACCGGCTCTGTGTAAATGCATTAGCCGGGGTCTTACCACGTTCTCTTCAGTGGCATTGCAGTGGCTGTGTGCCTGGCAGCAGTAATAGAAAGGGACTGAATGCTCGCATTGTCATACCAGTGGAATCTTATTATCATGAACCATCGCCCACAGTGCATTGCATTTCTACAGCTCCTACCTGCCTGCATTGCGTTATGAGATGTGTTAGTTCAGACTAGTCTGCTGTGCGCCGGGATATTCGGTTACCTGGTGTGCTTCACCGCTATCTCTGGTGTCACAGCAACATGGCTGGAGAGAGAACAATGACAAGGCTGTCACTTTACCTAGAGAGGAGGGAGGAGACTTGTTTTAGATGCTCAGGACCCTATGTCATTCAGAGAACCTGTCAGGAACTGACCCACACACACACGCTCACATACACACACACACACACACACACACACACACAGACTCCACCTATCTCTGTGACAGGGAACTCTCTCTCTCTCTCTCTCTCCCTCTCTCTCTCTCTCTCTCAGTCTTCAAAGAAACTCAAAACAGTCCACTCAAGCTGAAAGCTGGTCCTCGCCAAAGCGACTGAACACAGACACCCAGGCAGGACATGGCGATCTTCTGAAAGCGACACGGTAGGAATTGTCTTTCTGCTGACTAGAAACTATTTCCAAAGTGTATTTCTCTAAACTGACACTGCATGTACAGCACAGGAGGAGCTGATCAGACAGGAGGAGCGCCACGTCCAATTTCATGTATTTCAGAAAAGCATGGTAAGAATGTGAAAGCAGTGTTTTATGAAGTTTGACTGAGATTTGCATTAAAGAACGCCTTTTATAAACGCCTGCTAGCAAATGTAAACAAACTGCAGTGTAAACAAGGCCTGCCTTCTCAGAGCGCAGCATGCTTAACCGCAGTGGAGCAAACACACGCCAGAGAATGTCAGTCGTCTTGAAATTGTTTATTATTCCATCTTAAAAGAGCACCAAAGCTGAGTCAATCTCGCAGCCTGCCAGCGTACCTGCTTGGCTGGCACCCGATCTTGCCTGCCTAGTTTCAGAAACAGCTCCATCTTTTGATTCCATTGGGTAGAGGATCAGAGGGTTAGGATCCTGTTTTTGTTTGGTGCAATGCCTGACTTCACTGGCATGGCATTCAAAGTGCTGTTAGCCTGGGAAGTTACCACTGTGTTGCAGACACTGCCGGCAGAGGGAAAAACGATAAAGCAAGCCTTCCCAGCCGTTCTGCATTGGTATTACATTAAGGATCCATCTATGTTACATCAACCAATCACTGTTCAGGATTTCTCAAGAACAACGACCACACTTTTTTTATGTTTAGCTGGCGTGCAAGAGACGAGGATGAGCTGCGTTTTGATTGGATGAACGCAGTAAACAAAGCGGGCGAGGTCCGCTCTCTGTGCGCTCACACTGGGAAACGCTTCATCATGTTAATTTAGCTGCTCTGCGTTGCACTCTTGGAAACAAGCCTGACTTAAGGCATGGTGACAGTTTTTGCCTCTTCAAAGGAGTGCTGCTTAATGAACTGAACGGCTCAAGGTTTTTACCTTATTTGGCTCGGCAGCTGCTCAAGAACTCCCTGGGAAAGAGCAGCGTTCTCGCTTTATTTGAAAATGTTTAGCTTATTAGCTGCGGCCTTATTTGTGTTAATAGACAAGTCTTAGCTGTGCTGCTCCTGCAGGCACAAAGTGAATAAATGGAACTAATGGAAGAATAGTTCATGCATTTATAAAAGACAGCCCCTGCCCCGCTAGGTATCAACCCCCAAGTCACTCATATTCATTGAAGTGGGTTTATTTCTTTAAGAACACTACAGCTGTAGTATAAAGCATAGGGACAGCATGGGACAACTGGAAAATAACTTGCAGATTTACTTTGAGCCCTTAAAGGTACAAGGGACATATCAAACAAAAGTGATTGTTTGCAATGAGGGGCACGAAACCGGGTTTAAAATGTACTAACAGGTTGGATCTGCTCAACCAAATGGTCCATTTCCTTCTCGTGAGACCCGAGTTGCTCTCAAATGTGTTTCAAGAAGCAGCAGCTATTTGTACAGGAGTGCAGTTCTCAAGGGGTAAATTTGTCTGTCAATAGCAAAACCTGATCTTGTCGTCTCCGTACAATAGGACCAGAGTGACCCAAACAGAAGTCCTGCCTTCCTGTCTTCAGCCTCACGTCATAGTACAGAACCACTGGCACTGTGGCGCTGGCGACTGAAGATCCTTCGGGAAGGGGTCTGACCGTGTCCTGCAATTCCATTTGGTCTGGTGCTGTGCCAGACCACCCTGTCTGCTCTGTTGGAATATCTGGCACGCTCCCTCATCGGAATAAATTCTTCTTTGTGTACAAATTCTTTCTTTTTGCAAAGTGCTACAAACTATTCAGCTTAGCGTCAACAACAGCCCCCGGATGGGAGCCCTCAGTTACGACGCAATGATCCCAAACTGCGGTTCTGTAATCTGTCTCGGGTCCCTGATTGTTTTAATGATGCTAAACTTCTGGCCAGAGCTGTAGTTCGTAGTCCTGCGAAGGCCAATCTCAGAGTTTAAAGAAACAGGCTTTGAAGATGACAGAACTGGAGTGAACGAAAGTAGGATTCCCAGGCTCTGTTCCCCGGTTTATAATGCAGTGTTCTGCCCTTCCTTTGCCAGGTTATATAACAGTTTCACAAGGCCTGTGTGAATCTGCCGTCTCAGAGCTAGATGACTCACCCCGCTGGTGACTCGCATCCCCGGCACTGCAGCCAGGAACTCGCTGGGGAGAAGGGCAGTCCGCTGGCCGGAAGGTCAGGCAGCTGCTCTAGTGGTCAGACAGCTTGCGACAGAAAAGTTTCTGAGAAAAAGTCTTCTACAGCGTTTGTCAGTTTTTCCAAGCACACTCGACGCAGCCTCCAGCAACACCCTCGAGACAAGAGCTCTGGACTTTATTAACAGGTTCAGTTGTGAGCCGCTTCCCCTGCGAGTCAGACCCGAATGAGCTCGGAGGCTGTGCGGTGCCCTGGACCCTGTGTGACGTTTGCTAATAAGGAACTGCGTTGTGTGATGTCATTGCAGGGCAACAGGATTATACCCATGATGCTCTGCTGAACATCTGAAGTGGATGAGTTTCACAAAGAGACAGCCAGGTGACATGCAGCCACAGGTAAAGCTTCAGCTCAAGTTTAACACTAGCACTGTGATAGCTCTCCACTGTAAAGCATAGGGCAGCATTGTAAATCCTACAGAGGGATAGTCATGCATATCAAACATGGCAAACCATTGTAAAAATAGGTTAAATTAAAGACTATAGAGAAAGCATGGGAAACTACAAAATCACAGTGGTAGACTTTTATACTGGAGTTTACCCATGCAACAAATTAACCCTTTGCTGCCCCGCGTCCAATGCATTTGACATCGAGAAAACAGGCCTTGAATAGGTATGGGAACAGCAAAGGGTTAAACAGTTGTACAACTATGTAAACTAGTGGCTCTAATTATAGTGAGCTCCACTGTGCAATCCCCTCCACTCTCATTACACTGAACAATCGATCTTGGTATTTGTAATACAAGACTGCCATCTCCTGGTTGTAAGTGAGCACTGCATTCAGAGCTACAGAACTCTGAGGAGGACCCAAGCTTCTAGAATAGCAAAGTCAAGGAGATAAGTTCTCCACTAGGAAAGAGCCTGCTTAGGTTTAATTAGGTCTTTTAAAAAAAAAAAAAAAAAAAACTGTTTGAACTCAAGATACTGTTCCAGCCATTCACTTTTAATCCTCTTCAAGACCTTTAAATTCGTCACGGCTTTGCAATGGAGGCTGGTCATTGGGTGATTAATTCTGCTGGCTGTCCATTCAGAAATAACTGGAGGGTGATGCTGTGGCAAAAGCATGAATGGCAAATTCCCCCCTCCCTCCGTCCCCCCACCTGCCTCTGTGGTTCCCATGGCGACCCCTCCCAGCAGCTTTGTGTGTGTGTGTGTGTGAATGAGGGATTCTCTCACTGGGTACACTGAGGTCATGGGAATCTCGTCTGTCCTTCTCACAGCCTGTGAGATAAATCAGTGACCGAATTGTAGAGAACGAGTCTATTTTCATGGAAATTCAAACCTGACCAGATCTGGTTTGTTTTTTTGTTTTGTGTTTTTTTTTTTAAAACACGTATTTTAGGATACAATTAAATCCAAGTCACAGGACTGGAACAACGATGTGAGTGTTTTATACGGCTTTCGATCACTGCGTGCAGAATCGCACAGCGCTCACTTGCCTGTTTTATAATGCTGGTATACAGGAACGTGCACCGAAATTAAATTTTGACAAGAAACCAAACATGTGTCAGCCAGAGGGAAGCTATGAATTTAAGCAATAACTGAATAAAAAAACACACACAGGTAGGTCATAATTGGGAGGGCAGTTCCTCCCCTTAGACCCGCTCCCACCCCTGTTGCTATAGAAACTCTAATTGGTTTTGGGGGCTAGTGAGGAGGGATTAACTTTACAACACAATCAAGTAGTTTCGGAAGCCATGCTGGTAGAAATGATGACAGATTCAATCTGCAGAACAATCTGCATGAAGTTTGTGTCTAGTTTTAGCCACTTCTCCATCGCATGCATTACAGTTGTTTTGCATAGACCTTGGGCCCTGTTGCAGGTACCACAGCTGTACATGACGGCTGGTGCCTTTCTGCTAACTCTGTGTGTTTGCACTGTTTTAAATCTTCACTGTCTTCATGTCTCCTGGCTGTCAGGGCTCTGGTGCATCCCAGCAGCGTCGAGCGGAGGAGTGGGGTTATCAGAACGGCTCACAGATCACGTTCTCTGGCAATGGACCGGGCGATCGACACCAACACACCTCCCCCCCTGCCCTACTGCGCGTCACTCAAACCTCCCTCCTGGAAACAAACACCCGGGGCTTCCCTTCCCTGGAAGAATTCATTCCAGCCCACCTGCAGAGGGAAGCAGGCCAAAGAGGGCTCACCTCCCCCGGGCTGCTCACCCCTCCTCCCAGTCCCTACTCATCGGGCTTCAAGACACAGCCTGCACACAAGGCAAGGGCTGCTCCATTTCCTTTCCAGAATGCAATGTGGGAACGCAATGTTCTTTTTATGGGTAATGATAGCTTCAAGAATAAAAAATAAACAAACCAACGAGCACACTGGCTGATCTAAGCAGAGCTGGGTTTTTTTCTCTTAGATCACGGTGGTCAAAGGCGACGGCTCCCACACCCTGAACTTCGATTCCTACGAACCCACGTTTCGATCACCCGCCCACAATCTACACGGGGGTAAGAGCCGGGGGGGGGGGGGGCACTTGTGATTTTATCTGAACGCTTGAGAATAGAGATCTTTTAACTGAGTGCACTAGAACCACATTTTAAAATAACAAGTTTCTTTCAAAGCTGCACAGTTGAGACCTCGCTCGTCTCTCGACAGGCTGGCAGGTGAACAGATCCGGCCCGGCCAGTGTGTGGCCCCTGCAGACAGGCGGGGCCCCTGTTGCGGGGCCCCTAACGGAGACCCCCAGGAGAAGCCCGTCTCTTGCCGGTCCTGTGGAACACTCCCCGAGCAGAGCGCCCCCTTCCTCGGAGACAGGGCAGCCATACCACGGGGGGAAGCTGGTCAAGTTCGCTGGGATCGGCCCCGTAGATGAGACGGGAATGCCCATAGCCTCCAGATCAGTAAGTGGAGCCACTAACATCTCCAGTGCCAGCAACATGGTGTGATCACATCTCCTATCTCAATCCCAATAAAAACCTATTGGAATTGAAATAACTATAAATCACAAAGAAACAAAAACGCCATTCACTTTTTTCACGCTTTGTGTCTGCACCGTGGTCTATGCACAGGATGCCTTCTGTACACAGGATTAAAGGCACTGGAAATCCTGCTTCTCATTGGTGTTTTGTAATGAGCAATCCAGAGGAAAGGTCAAGTTTAAAGGGTGCATAAAACAAACCTGAACGTATTGGACTTTGTGCAGAAGTGACGTCAGGCAGTTCTTATTTACTTTGCCTCCCGCTCGCAGTCTTGTTTAGTAATGACGAGCACGCAAGGGAATGGTTCTCACACCTCCCCGTCATTCAAGGCTTCTGGTTTCTTCTTTTGTTTGTCATTGAAGCATGTTGGATTAGTGATCTCACCTTGAGCACCTGCGTAGGGGCGCTGGAAGACTGGAAACCAAATACCACGAGAGAAAAGAGATCACTTTGTGCAGCCTACCGTTCTGCGTCTAGCAGGGCTGGGTATTCCAAATGTCTTTATCTTTTCTTCTTTCCTTCTTTTCCTTTTTTTTCATTCCTTCTTGTCTTTTCTTTCTTTCTCTCCTTTCCTTGCCTTTCATTCTCTCCTTCTTTGACTTTCTCTTCTTTTTCTTTATTCCTTCTTTCTTTCCTTGTCTTTCTCTCCTTTCCTTTTTTCTTTCCTTATTTCATGGTCTGTCTTCTTTCTTTCTGTCCTTTCTTTCTGTCCTTCTTTCCTTGTCTGTCTCCCTTCGTTCTCCCTGTCTCTCACGGTTCTCTCTCTCTCTCTCTCTCTGTGTGCTAGAGTGTACACAAGCCCAGGGACTGGTACAGGAGCATGTTCAAACAGATCCACACGAAGACTCCAGGTAACAAACCCTTTCCCAGCCGTTCTTTACAAAACATTCCTTTCCTCAGTCAGCCCTGAAAAAACAAAGCACACTGCAGGGTCACACGAGCAGCGAGGAAGAAGCTGCAGATTACAGGTCAAGACGCAGTGTCACAAAGACACCCAGAAAGAAGCCCAAGAGCCTCTGCTTAGGGGCTTAGGAGATTCCACCCCGGTGTGCCGTAGTAAACGTTATGTTTTGATTATGACTTTCCCAACGTTTCAGTGTGTTTAACACACCTTTGTCAAGGGAAAGTGTGCTTGAAAACAAACAGTGGAGGTGCTTATAGAAACTACACTCACTTATTTCTACTGAATTCTATTTGTTTGTGATGTCATGTACTGCAGTTAATGATGTAACACTTTCCTCCTATATATATATATATATATATATATATATATATATATATATATATATATATATATATATATTATATACAGGCAGCACGTTGGGAAGTACATAAAATCTGCAGCAGATCGAGATAAATCCATTTCTTTCAGCCCTAGCTCGGGTTGCAGGCAGGCAGAACTCCCATCCCTCCAGCGGGCGTGACGATAGCACTGTCCTTGGTCTGATTGGCCCATGCCTTAACCACTGTATCGTTTATTGTTCTTTTCAGAATTTGACTTTGACTGTGGTGGACCCAACGCTTCAGACGGTAAGCTGCGGTGACCTCTTAAACAGTAAATCGAATTTCAGGTGAGAAGACGCCGCTGTGTAGCGCATTTAGGAATGGGGATGAAAAAAACCCTTCAATAGCCCGACAGCTGGAATCATGAGGAAATTCTGCAGCTCGGTGGATCAGGGCTGCCTGAGTGTCTTCTTCTAATCATCTTCTCTGTCTGCAGCCCAGCAGAACCATCTGTGTTTGTACTGCTGGAACCCCCTGGAGAGGTTTACACAAAGAGAACTGGGAGCTTCATCTCTGAATCTCTCGCCGTTCATTAAACTGCTGCGTGCCTTGAAACCAATTAAGAGTCTTGGCACTGTGATGGCGTGCGAGCTACAGAAGGGGCACGGTCAGGGTTTTGCTGCACGCTGAATTTGGTTGTTGTCTAACACACTGTAAGTGGAGTTTTGAATGACGTTCCCCTCACTGGCAGCTCGGTGTCCCCCTGTCCCAGGTGAAGACCCTAGCCGCCGCCCTGCTGAGCTGGACGTCGTGGACGGAGTCTGTCCTGATGGAAATCTCTTTGGGCTCTCCTCATACGGTGCTCTGCCTGACTGGTAAGTATCCTCCACTCTGACATGCGCTGGAGGCTTTTCAGGCCTCTCATTCTGGTCCTCTGGTAATGTGTGAGTCACACAGTCAGGGAGGGGAGTGCAGGGGAGCATACTAACTGTGCCAAGTTCCTGGTCTTTGCTGGGGATTCAGAAAGGAGCGTCACATTGGCTCTGGTGCTCCCACGATCGCCAGAGACCAGCTTGAGGTCGCGAGGCGCCTGGCCTGTAGGGGTCACTGTAGTGCTCTGAGCTTAAGAGGACACCTGCTGGGCTGGCCGTTGTCCTCTAGAGGTCAGCAGCTCAGCCACATCCTCTCTCGAGCTCTGGGGATCGGAGGACGCCCGCTTACCTTGAGGGAGAGTAAATAGGCAAAATTGGGGCAAAAATAACCTGTTCCCTTGTTAACCAAGTAAATGAGAACACATACCAGCCAGCAGCGGCGACCAGGCCAATAAGACTCAAAGATAAGCAGTAATACTTTATATATTATATCATCATCACCAGACGATTAGATCACAGCGTTTCCTTTTAGATTTTAGTTCTGCGTCGTTAGCAGGTGCTTTTCTCCTTCAGCAAACATCCTGCCATTAAAAGTGCAGATTAAAAGGCTTTGTGAGTTCTCCCGCTGGGCTCTTTCCAAAGTTATTTCAAGAATGGGTGTTTTTTTTATGAGTAGCTTTAGTATTCACAAAACAGGGAGCAGCCAACAAAAAAAAACACAAGCTCTCTAAAAAAGACCTGCTGCGTCTCAGCATGAGAACGCATCGCAGCGTGAAGAGATAACGTCCAAATAAGAACATGGATTGTTTTTGTCTTTCTCAATGAATTTAAAAAAGCAGAACAGACATAATGCAGAACATAAGAGATTCAGGGTGTGCCTTTAGGGTTCTCTCCTTAATTTTAAAGGAAGCTGATTGAAAGGAGAATCGTGGGGTGGTTACTCCAGTTAATAAAATCAAACAGTAACGTTTTGATACCAAGAGATTTGGCGACAGCCCTGCTCTGAAAACAAAACAGGAGAAAGGAGTGTTAAGCACGTCCCCCTTCAGATCCCAGTGAAGTGGGACTGCCAGGGCCTTCTCAAAGAAGGAATACAAAAGAGCAACACACCGACAAGTCTGGATCTGTTCAGACAGGGGCTGGTCTCTGCAGTAATAAATCAGTTAGTCTTGCTGGCTGTTGCAGGAGTGAGCTGGGGCCTGGAGACACAGGGCGTGACCGAGGGGGGGCGGGCAGGCAGAAACCAGAACCGAGGAGCATATTCGACTACGAACCCGGCAAGACGACCACTCTGGAGCAGCAGAACCAGGTAGGCCAGTCAGTCAGCTCCCCTGAGACACCTTTACCAGAGTTACAGCACAGTGGCATAGAGCACAGTGAGACATGGTAGAGCACAGGGAGGCATGGTAAAGCACAGTGAGGGGTAGGTAAAGCACAGTGAGGCATGGTAAAGCAGAGAGAGGGATTGTAAAGCACAGCGAGGGATTGTAAAGCACAGAGAGGGATTGCAAAGCACAGAGAGGGGTAGGTAAAGCACAGTGAGGCATGGTAAAGCAGAGAGAGGGATTGTAAAGCACAGCGAGGGATTGTAAAGCACAGAGAGGGATTGTAAAGCATATTAATAAACATGTAAACCAGGGTAAACTCTAAGTAGGGGGTTAACTGCTACCGTGCACACTTACTGAGGTCAGCTTTGAAAAGTGGTCTTCTGTGAGTTTTTAAAGGGAAGGGTTGAACTCTAAGATGTTCTCTCCACCCATGGAAGGTTTGCCCTGGTTTTTTCCTTGGCCAGGAGTTTGAATTTACCCCACAAACAGGTGCTGCACAGCTAGAAGAAACACAGGGAGCTGTACTGAGACTCAAATTAGACACACATTTTGAAGTATTTGTATAAAATGTAGTTTTAATTCAGTGCATGCATAGCCCATTAGTGTGGCTTTGTTGTTGTGAATCATAGACTAGCTGCTACATACTGTAAAGGCCCGGACTAGTCTCGACTTGCACTGATTCACAAACCTGCCACAAAGCGACTCTACTGGTTTATCCTGCCTGTATTTAAAGGCTGCGCTTGTCCTGGGATCAGGCAGGATCAGCTGTTTTTTCAAATACAAATAAAAATGAGTTACTCAAACACACAGACTGAAGAAACCGACTTGCTGCAGGGGAGGTCTTAGCTGTGGATTTAGCGATTTGACCCCGTCTCGATGAATCAGACATGGAGGGAATGGCAAACTGCAGGGGTAGCGTGCAGCTCTATTGTGGCGTGGTAAACCTTTACAACGGGTAGCTGACCCACCGCCATGTTTCCCATCATGCCTCTCAGATCCAGAGGCCCCTGACAGAGTCTCCACCAGGGCGGCGCTCTCCACCCATTGAGGTGAGAAACACGCCAGGCTTTCTGCCCTCCTGTCTGTGTGTGTGTGTGTGTGTGCGTGTCTGTGATGCTACAGAGTAAGTACACTGGTTTCTCATTGTAATAAATCAACTATTGTGCAATGTTTGGTGTGTTGCGTTGTAGTGGGTGTTGTGCTGTTGTGTTGTATTGTTGTGTAGTGTGTGTTGTGTTGTATTGTTGTGTTATGTTGTGTTAGTTGTGCAGTGTGTACTGTATATCAGTGTAACCTCTCTCCTCCTCTCCCTGGCCGGCCTCTCTCAGGAGGTTCTTGCCAAAGAGCTGAGTCAGTTTCAGGCAGAGCTGGACTCCGATATTGAGGGCATGCAGAGGCGCCTGTCTCAGAAACATCACCCCCAGAGCCCGGCTGAGGTACTGACCTGTTTGTGTCTCTCAACGCACCCAGCGCCTGCCTGCTGCACCCAAATCAAATCTCCCCACCCAGGAAAGACACCTGCGTAAAACTGGCGGGAATCTGAAGTGCTTCTGTGGCAGAGACTTCATACAGAAAAAAGATTTCGAGACGGAGCAGACCAAACGCGTCTTTCACAAGGAGAGGCCATTGCACACCAGAGTCCTGGAGTTTTACTTTAGCATTTTTCAGTGGCTAAAAAAAATAAATTATAATAATTTCCAATCATCTGCTTAACGTGTAAAAAGCTTCAAATGCCATTAAATTGCTAATAATAATAATAATAATAATAATAATAATAATAATAATAATAATAATTCCGTGAAATCAGTGCGACCTCTATGAGTCAGAAAATTACTCGTTTTTTTTGTTTGTTTTTTTTTAACCCTAAAAAAGCTAGCTCTCTTCACAACACCACCACTGTCCTCGTCGCTCCTGCTCGTCAGATTATTCGACTATATATTAAGACGTTTTTACCCGGACTGACCCACATGCACACGGAGCGTATAGGGGTGTGAATCAGGGTCAGGACACGAGCTGTACAAACAAAAACGACATCTCCTCTTACTAAAATCTGGTACTTTAAAAAAATATATATATTAACCCCTTCCACTCCCTGTGCATCAGCGGTACACTTGAACCTTGTCCCATCAAAAGCCCTTAATTGATAGAATGCTTAGGTTCAATCTGCCAGTCGAAGACGAGTCTGGAAACTCGACTCGGGGTGACGAGAGAGTGAATAATTAAAGAGCCCAAACACCGAAGCCAGCAGCAGCGTGGCAACGCGTACGCAACGGAGGAAGGTGCAGATTGATAGGGCATTGGAAGCTTTTTACTGTTGCATTCTTAATAAAAAATCACCGCCGAGCTGATTCTGGTTTCGCATGCTTTTGCAAGCTTCCCTAACCCGTTTTAAGAAGGTCCAGTCCCTGGCTTTATTCCAAGCAGGAAACAAGTTTATTCCAGGCAGGAAAGTCGTGTAATGCGTAAGGCTGCTTGGAAAGGGGGGAGTCTAAGACCCAGGGTACTCTCTTTTTCTTTCTGCCTGCCCCTCCCCACACTCCTGACTGGGAGCCAGGATCTCGCTGTTCCTCTCTCATGCTCTCCCAGTGGGTTTGGCTAGTGAGCTGTTATTTATGAGGGCAGGTTTCATTGTAATCTCTTTTCAGAGTACGCCGCTGAGAACACACTCCTTTGCCGACTCACGGGACACCAGGTGAGTCATAAACAGCTTCCCAACTTTGTTATGTTGTTGTTTTGAATTGACAAATTAACAAAACCGTGGAAAGTAACGTTCTCAAGTCTGATCTGTTTCACACATCAACGGTGATGAATTCAGAAACGCTGAAATAAAACTTCAGTCCGTTCAGCGATAAACGTTTTCACAAGAAGTCTTTCATTTGTGAGGTTAATGGCGCAGGTGCAGAGTATGATTTGTAGACTGCGTGTGTTTCTTCTGGGCAGGGCGTGTGACACAGCAGATGATGATAATTCATGCAGAAAACGTCCAGATTTGAATCCTGCAGAATATCTGAGTTAACGGAGGGTGGTTTGTAGTTCATCTTTTAAACAAACTGTTTTAAAACATTAGAGAGAAGGACACGGTTTTTATTTCAACTCTGAGTCCAGTTCCAAGTTCTGGTCACAGCTCCCCAGGTCTCACACCTATCTGCAGCGTAGTTTAAACGCAATACAATAATCTGACTGGTTTATCAGTACACTAAGCCACGGTGTACCACATCCAATCAGACCACTGACTGTGCTGCTCCCTGAAGAAATAAATGCACTGGATGAATTTGCTTGCACTGTGTGTTCATGATCGCCTGATAAATTCTAACCGCGCTGGGTTCCAGATCGTTCGGACTTCGTTTTTGCATTATGTGTTATTTATAACCTCGGCCAGGAATTTTACTTTAATTCTAAACAGTTGTTTTTGCATAGCACACAGTGCCACCCGGTGGTCTCAATTGTAAGTCTCTGACTTTGTGTCTTCATGCTGAAATCACAGCAAATGGAGAAGTCTTTACAGCCGCACCTGAACAGCCTGTTAAGTATGGGTGGAATGCGAATCCAGAATGGCAGCTGCCTGCTTGCCAGGGAGTTTGTGTTTTACAAGGTATTTAGCAAGCCTGCAGAATTGCTCAGAACTGCCTCGGGTGACTGTGCATGGGGTCTGCTGTGGAATCAGGAGCCTGTTAGCAGCGTGTGTTGGTATGAGCCTCATAGATGATCTCCTGCATCCTCGTGGACTGTGCTGAAGCAGCTCGGGCAGGCTTGTCAGGGTGCACTTTAGTCAGTAAAGCACACGCTGCAGAGAGAGAGAGAGAGAGAGAGAGAGATGCACAGCCTGTGTGGTGCACAGTTTAACAATTCCTGCAAAAGTTAATCTTTGAGCTCTTGGCTGCTTTCCTGCATTCCTCCACTCCAGTGTTAATGTTAGCTCAAGACTCTTGGCGCTTGTTGCTTTTCAGTCATCCTCGTTAATGTCTCAGCGGGAAACCGAAGTAAACAAGACCTTTCGTTATGTTTCCAGAGAAAGGGCTTCAGCACCTCCTCGGCCCGTGCAAAGCGCTCTGTGGCCGTGAGGGGGATTGTGTGAGCGCTGTTAGACTCGATTCTTAAAAGCACGATAGTCTTCCTCTTGGCGTTCCGGCCGGCCCTCCTAATGCTTGTGATGCAGGTCTTTTGGTTTTCTGCTTGGTTTCAAGCCCCTGTTTCTCAGATCAGCCCCAGTGTCTTTGTGCTGGTAAGCTCCAGCTCCTGAGAGCAATTGCCCATGCTTATTCCATGCATTTTCTATGCAGTTTTTGTTACCTTGTTTTACCAGACTTGTCTGATGCCATGCGTAGCTGTTGCCACAAGGTCGAAAATCTGCACCCAGCCTTCGACGCAAACCTGTTGTTTCTCTTCCAGCTCTCTGACCTCACCGAAGCATCCAGCTGCAAAGGGGTGGGGCCTGCCACCTGTCAGTCACCCTCACTTGAGCCCCCAGAGCGGGAGAAGGGGAGGAGCTAGCCCCACACACGGCAGGAGTGAGTTTCGCGAGTCTCACATTGAAACCTTGTGTGTTTCAATGCTTTGCCAGGTTACTGCTGGTAAAGTCAGCTTAGTGTGTTTCATTGTGTTCACTCCACAGCCTCGCCTGACGTTTCTGCATCAGCCATGGATTTCCCTCCCAGACGAGAGGAGAAGAAGGTGAGACCCTGCAGAGTCTCAGGCGCGCCTCCACAGAGCAGACTGCCCGCACCGGGCAGCTCTGTAGGGTTAGATTCTACAAATCTATAGATCTCTGTAGAAACGGGTGTGATCTACAGCTGCAGGAGAGTGTGTTGACAGTACTGCCGGGAATCACGATTCCGCTATTCCTTAGAATTATTTTCAAACCATAAAGTCCTTGAGCTAGGTTTCCCAGCGCCTTCAAGAGGGGATCGTGTGTAGTTTTAGTTCATAATTGCCTGTTTTAGACCACGGTAGCATTTTAAAAATAAACGCAGTCCAGTTGTTTTTTTTTTCTATAAAAACCTTTTCCCTCTAGACTTGGCAGCGAACCTCAAAAACAAAAGTCTTTCCAGACTTGGCTGAAGAGCAGCGTGACAGTGCAGTGTCAGTAGAGCAGCATGCTTACTGCGGTGTTGTTAATATGGGATTTCTTCCAGTCCTGCAGCATGATGACTCCTCTGTTGTTAATACATGGTTTATAATAGAATCCACTCGCTTTGATTCTCTGTGCAGATGAAAGCTGCCCGCGCCAAGTTTGATTTCCAAGCCCAGGCTCCAAAGTGAGTGAACTGATCCTTTAACATTTGTGCTTTGAGTTTTTTCTATGTGTGTTTTATGAACTCATTTTCTTAATGATGTTTCCAGTTGATGTGAGTGCTTCTGAGTTATTCCCTAAAGCTGTCTTAACCAGGCCATGCCAGGTCATTCCAGGCCATTCCATGCCATTCCATGCCATTCCATGCTAGACCAATTTCATTGATTTAATTGATTGCTTGGGAGGCAGTGGTTAAAGTCCAGGGCTTGTAACCAGAAGGTCCTCAGTTCAAATCCCAACTCTGCTCGCTGTGTGGGACCCCGAGCGAGTCGCTTCACCTCCTTGTGCTCTGTGGATGAGATGTTAAATCACGTCCTATTGGAAGTGACTCTGCGTATAATGCACAGTTCACAGCTTGCCTCTGTAAAGAGCTTTGTGGTGGTGATCCACTATGAATAGCGCTATATAAAAATAAAATAATGATATTATTTAGCATCCTTCATGTGCAAGTATTATTTACAAAAATACACAGCAAACCAAATGAGCTCCAGACTGCTCACTAGCGATGGGGCAAATCAAACAAGAGACGTTTTGAGCTTGGATTTAAAAATACTATCTGATTGGCTGGAACGTCTGGTATTGCTCGCAAAAAAACCTTTGCCCTTTGGCCCTCAGAGAGCTGACCCTGCAGAAGGGAGACATTGTGTACATCCACAGGCAGGTGGACGCCAACTGGTACGAAGGAGAGCATCATGGGAGAGCGGGCATCTTCCCAACCAGC
Source organism: Polyodon spathula (assembly GCF_017654505.1). Lineage (NCBI taxonomy): Eukaryota > Metazoa > Chordata > Actinopteri > Acipenseriformes > Polyodontidae > Polyodon > Polyodon spathula. Next base: position 8,113,763 of record NC_054562.1, read on the forward strand.
TATGTGCAGGTGGGTCACATGCACAAATATATTAGTGTGTAAGCCCACATAATCAGTGTGTTGGGGTGGCACTGGATGCAGATAAAATCATTCTTAAGTGATCTGTATAGCCATCACTGTTTCCTATGTGCAAGAGGCACGCATTGTGTTAAAGGTATGATTTGCAATGGTGTTTTCAGCACTGTTCTTAAGTCTCATTTCACCCCAGCACTTTCTCTGTCCATTGTAGAAAGCACGCATGCGAGGGTGGTACAGTAGTAATGTTAAGATTACCCTGTAGTGGCCATTAATGGTATTGCTTTTTTAAAAAAATACTTTTCCCTGCCAGATGATCCCCCCGAGCGAGAAGCCCACCCCAATCAAGACCCCCACCGTGCAGGTGCTGGAGCACGGGGAGGCCCTGGCCCTGTTCACCTATCAGGGGGACCTGCCAGTGGAGCTGTCCTTTCACAAGGTGAGGGCACAGGGAGACCCTGGAGAGGCACAGAGTTTTGATTTTAAAACATCTGGCGCCACTCTGGAGGGGGGGAGGGGAATAAATCAGTTTTTTGCTTCCTTGGTTAACTTCCACAGCTCCTTTTCTGTCACTAACCAGCCCTCTGCTTCCTCTTCCTCTGCTGGCTGATCTGCTTTCCTGATCTGGAAAGTGTGATTTAACAGCAGATATCATTTTTTAAAATGAAGATAGAGGCTCGCTGTAACAATTAATGGAACTGCAGGTAACAGTGCAGGTGAAACACCTGTTATTACAACCCTGTTGTGAGAGAGACAGCTCTGTTTCATCCACCCATAGCGGCAGCGATGAGGATTAACCCTCCTCTCCTGTCTGCCCCAGGGCGAGCGGATCTGCCTGTGCCGGAGAGTGGATGACAACTGGCTGGAGGGGAAGATCTCGGGCACGGCTCGGCAGGGCATCTTCCCGGCCAGCTACGTCCAGGTGGTCAAAATGCCCCGCACCAAGTCATGTGACGAGTACCCAGCATCCCCCAAGCCCGGCTGGCAAGCCCCCGTCAGCCCCTCCCAGCCTCCCCGGTCTCCAGACCCCCCAGCGCACCCCAGCCTCTCTTCCTCCTGCAGCAACATGGAGCCTCTTCTCTCCCCCTCCCGGCTGCTCCCTTCATCTGCAGCCTGTCTCTCCCAGACCCCCCCTCGGGGTCCTTCCCCCTCCCCCCTCCTCTCCTCTCTCCCCCAGGCTGAAGCTGGCCCCTGCCTCCCCTCGATCTCCTTCCATCAACCCCGCCCCCACACAGCACAGCCTCTCCCAACGGGCAGGGCAGTCCTCTCCAGGCCCCGCCCAGTCGCAGTGGCAGGCACCCGCTCCGTCCAATCACAAGCCTGTCCCCTCCTACTCCCAGTGGACAAGCCTCCCCCCTGAAAACGGGCAGGCGGAGTCTCCAGCATTTCTGTCCAATCACAAGCCTGGCCCCTCCCCCCAGTGGGCTGCTCCAGCCCCTTTTGGGCAGACCGCCTCCCATCATCGAGCAGACCCCCCTCCCACAACTCCTCCAGGCTCCTCCCTACCCAAGAAGCAGGCAGGGACACCAGCACCCCTGTCCAATAGCAGACCTCTGCAGTCGCCCCAGGTGAGTGCATCAGAGAAGGATCTTTACTGTGTTTTATGAATGCAAGCCGTGTGGCGCTGGTGAAGCGCTGAGGATCAGTGTGTTAAACAGACTGAAACTGCTGTTCTGCCAATTGTGAAGTCCTGGGATTTCTTGGTGTAAGTCGGTATTGTCACATGCCTGACTTGGGTCACACTTGGTGAAAATCAGTAGCCTGCAGCTTTTATAAAACCTGAGGATTCTGTAAAAAACAAAAACAAAACAACAACATTCTTCGACAATCGACAAAGTTTAATTTAGTATTACCAAAATGATTTGCAACGTCTTCTGTACAAGTTATGTAGCAAGATAGAAAAATAATTGCAAATGTGTGTGTTTGTCCTGTCTTTCTAGGGAACGGTTTCCTCACACTCTCTCCAGCCCAGGAATTCCAAGACCACGCCCCCTCCACTGACACTGGCCAATCAGATCGACACGACACATTCCCGGCGGATGCTGTGAGTGTTTTGTTTTGTCGGGCGATGCTCACGGACGCCCTGTTCGTACGGGAGCTCTCTGTGTTTTGTCGGGTGATTGTCGCGGTCGCCCTGTTGAAGGTCTCTCCTGTCCCGCTGTGTTGCAGGTACAGAGCTGTTTATAACTACGCTCCTCAGAACAGTGATGAGCTGGCGCTGCAGGAGGGAGATGTCGTGCAGGTGATGGAGATGTGCGATGACGGCTGGTTTGTAGGTAAGAGCAGCACCGTGTGTGTGTGTGAGTGAGTCTGTGTGTGTGTCAGTGTCTCTGTGTCAGTTTGTCTATGTGTGTTTGAGTCAGTGAGTCTCTGTGTCAGTGAGTCACTGTGTGTCAGTGAGTTAGTGTGTGTGTGCTTGTTGACTATTGTAACAAAAATCTTCACTGGTAAACAAAACAAAATGTGAAAAGAGACATACAGGAGTAAATGTCAAAACTGCAAGAGTACTTCTGGAAACAAAGAAATAACTAGAATAAATAGCTAATAACTAGAATAAATAACTAATAGCTAGAGTAAATAGCTAATAACTGGAATAAATAGCTAATAACTAGAATAAATAGCTAATAACTGGAATAAATAGCTAATAACTAGAATAAATAACTAATAGCTAGAGTAAATAGCTGATAACTGGAATAAATAGATAATAACTAGAATAAATAGCTAATAACTGGAATAAATAGCTAATAACTAGAATAAATAACTAATAGCTAGAGTAAATAGCTAATAACTAGAATAAATAGCTAATAACTTGTTTCTTTTCTTTGCTAGGGGCTTCCGAAAGAACTCGAGCATTCGGCACCTTCCCTGGAAACTACGTGGCGCCCGTCTGAGGACACGTGGGCACGACGCCACCCTGGAGCCCTGGCACCTTCCACTAGCCCACTGGCCACCAAACCTGGACAAGCACATGGATAAAGAGGGCTATTCCATACCCCAGCTGATTACATGCAACCCCCCCCCGAGAGACTCTCTGGAATAGCCAGCCACCAGACCGGCAGTCCTAACAAATACAAGCCATGCTTCTGGACGTGATGCAGCTCCCCAGCATTGTATATAAAAGCACAATACTTTTTATAAAACAGGGCTCTCCTACACTAGCTGATTAATCTGCACCTCCCTGACCAATTTATGAATGTATTTATTTTTTTAAAATACGACATTTCAAAATCTAACATGAAACATTGTCCTACTATCGTGGCTTCCGGTATCATTTTGTAGATTTGTTTTGATTACACAATGTTAAATAAAAGAGCAAAAATATGTTCAGAAAGTTGTTTGTTTGTTTTTTAAATCCTAAAATTGTGTGTGTTACAACACGTGTGGTCGTAGCTGTACAGTACTGGAGTGCGGCTGATTAGATTTTGAATCTTTCAGTCGGTGAAAACGATAGTGAATCATTTCTAAAATGTTTAAAGGGAGTGTGCAAGTACAGGTGTTGCGCTTTACCTGTGCGCGGGAATGCGTTTCCACAGTGTGAATGACCTTCACTCATTTTCCACGGGGTCACTTCCATCACGGGACAGTGGCACCAAAACATGCACCCAGCAGAAATTAAACTCTTACACGTTTTTAAAAATACAGTGATTTTATATATTGCACAGCATGTGTCAGGAATGACGTGTCATGTGAGGGGCACAAGTGTGTGCTACAGATGGCAGGTGTTTCCTTATTTTTGTCCATCCCCTGTATGTTTTGTATCTCTTTACTGTGATCCAATGTTTTTCTATGGACTGAGAATTGGCGTCAAACTGACCAGAATGAGGGACTCCCTATGATTCACCACTAGGGGGCACTTAACTTACTACTAGCTCTGGAGCAAGACTTCAGCAATGATCTATTTATTAAATCTGATGTACACAGACCCTGACACTGATGCGATAATGTCATCTGAAATGTCTTTATAATATACAGCGCTAGACCCTGATATTGATGAGATCCAGCCCTCTGAAATGTCTTTATAATATACAGCGCTAGACCCTGATATTGATGAGATCCAGCCCTCTGAAATGTCTTTATAATATACAGCACTAGACCCTGATATTGATGAGATCCAGCCCTCTGAAATGTCTTTATAATATACAGCACTAGACCCTGATATTGATGAGACACAGCCCTCTGAAATGTCTTTATAATATACAGCGCTAGACCCTGATATTGATGAGACCCAGCCCTCTGAAATGTCTTTATAATATACAGCACTAGACCCTGATATTGATGAGACACAGCCCTCTGAAATGTCTTTATAATATACAGCACTAGACCCTGATATTGATGAGACACAGCCCTCTGAAATGTCTTTATAATATACAGCACTAGACCCTGATATTGATGAGATCCAGCCCTCTGAAATGTCTTTATAATATACAGCACTAGACCCTGATATTGATGAGACCCAGCCCTCTGAAATGTCTTTATAATATACAGCACTAGACCCTGATATTGATGAGACACAGCCCTCTGAAATGTCTTTATAATATACAGCACTAGACCCTGATATTGATGAGACACAGCCCTCTGAAATGTCTTTATAATATACAGCACTAGACCCTGATATTGATGAGACACAGCCCTCTGAAATGTCTTTATAATATACAGCACTAGACCCTGATATTGATGAGACCCAGCCCTCTGAAATGTCTTTATAATATACAGCACTAGACCCTGATATTGATGAGATCCAGCCCTCTGAAATGTCTTTATAATATACAGCGCTAGACCCTGATATTGATGAGATCCAGCCCTCTGAAATGTCTTTATAATATACAGCACTAGACCCTGATATTGATGAGACCCAGCCCTCTGAAATGTCTTTATAATATACAGCACTAGCACTGTGAAGTTTACACCAGCTTGTATTGTCCAGCTCCCTGCACGACTCTCTCTGTATCTGAAAGCACAACAACGCGCTACATAGCAGATCATTGCAATAGCTCGCTAGACCGCACCTTGCAATAACTGTCCACAGCAAACGCTTCTGCATTACAGAACTGGTGAGGTCCTGTCAGCAGCCTGATATCGTCAGAGGGGTCTTTGCTTGTTTTGATGGGAAATGTAGTTCTTCGATACAACCGTATAGATTAAAAGTCACTGCCGTTTCCTTGCACTACATAAAATCCTTTGCTGTAGATGACAGCGTTATCAATGCTAAATTCATCATACACCTCGTTTGATTTTTAAAAGCAATACATTCCCGTTAAAATGTATTGAAATTGAAATGTGTTTCGAGGTTGTAAGTGCAGTACAGGCGTCTCACCAGCAGATGGCAACACACACACACACACGGAGTTCTTTCCAAACCCTCTAATTTAAATGTAGCCTCGCATCTCAAGAAATGTTGTATTTTGATTAACACGTTGCACAGGTTAGTGATCTCATATTTTTATTTTTCGCCCACTCCATTAACCCAGGTCCACGGACGCGTCACCCTCTCTCTCTCTCTCTTTTTTTTAAGTTGGTTACCACAGGAAGGGAAAGTTTGAGAGCTTCTGAATAACTTATTTCAGACTGCAACAGCACGATCACATGCAACAAGTATAAAACAGCAGCGACTGAGTGTGTGTTTTTTTTAGGAAGCGTAAGCGGTGCCAACCTGCCTGCGCTATCCCGCAGCTCTCCAGAAAACGCAGGCACCGGTCCGGGGCACCGCTCAGTGGTGTCGAGCTGTATAACCCTGCTCTGTCTCATTTTAAGAGGAGTGTTTTTTTTGTTGTAAGTGTGGAAAGGAGAGCACGATACATCCCTTTTTTTTTTAGGTAAGTCTCCTGTTTTGGGTCGGATTTGTGTTCGCCTCTGTTTTCTATATTTTCAAACTGCCTCAAAGAAATTGGGAAGGCTGCACATGAAAAGCAAAGCGCTCATGACGTGGGTTTTGTTTTGTCCGCTTGCTGCAGAAAGACAGTTAACAGTTTTATTTGTTTATTGATTTTTATGAGGGCTACCCTATTAATAGCATCAAATGCGTGTAAATCATATTTTACTAATAAAAATATATTTATATTTTACTAATATTTTTGGTACCGTTTCTAACCCTCTGTCAGACCTCGGAGTTTCTGTCAAAACGGAACACTTTGACTTTTTAGTCTCTTTTATAACGATGCGATTATTTAAATATATATTTCCTGGTGAAATGGAATTTGGAGTTTAATTCTTCCTCTGCAATACATCTGAAATCGTGCCCGTTGAAAATGTTAACGCTGTGTAACCAGCAGGATTATTGATCTACTGCTTGCCATTCCTGTGGGGTGATAATAACGCGAATACTTCTTTCTGCATGTCCCCCTGCTTCAGTAAACATCAGCGGGCGTTAACCCTGGTTTCTGAATCTATAGCGCCTTGCATTGTTTTGTATTTCATTGTAATTTTAATACCGTGCCGCGCAAAACAACGCTCTGCCTTTTAATTCTGCAGCTTTTGCATCGTTTTCAGTTCGCGCTGGGTGATGAAAGCGTGCTCGTTTATTTGTGTAGAGTCTGGTTTCCGCACACGGTTTTTATTTTCGTCACTGATTCGTTGTTAAACCACATTTTTTTAATATATAGCGTTTAATGCAGCTGTTAATGTGCAAGGGCGCTGGAACTGGGGGTGCGGTTGCACCCCCATGCCTTTGCATGGCTCCCATTATATACGGGGGTTACAGTTTTGTTTAATGGCTTTCAGCACCCCCACTTTTAAAATCGTTCCAGTGCCTCTGTCAATGTGGGAAATTAAACAAGACGAGGGATCCGCTCGGGTAGCGAGCGCTAGTTTCTCCATGATTTTTGCATGGTTATATTATGTGCCATAGTGCTCCATGGTCTGCTTCATCACACATCCTTACCTGTGCTTTACCGTGCTTGCACCCTGCTGTGTTACACTTCACTATGCCTTTGCTGTGGGGACGCTGCATGAAGCCCTGGCTTTCAGAGCGCCCCTGGTTCGGGTAGTAAAATCACTCTTGGTTCCTCCCAGTGTGCAGGTTTACTTACAGGTGTTATTCATGCAGCTACAAGGAAGGAATGGTTTCTACAACAGGGAGCTGATTGTTCTGTCCCCTGGCTGCTGGTCTTTTACTTCATTGAGGGCAGTTCTTAAACCCAGGCGTGGGTGCAGCACGGTCTACTGCGAGTTTGTTGACCTTGCTCAATTGCCACTTTTCCACAGATGGTGATGAGGTAGCAGAGTGCAGTGCAGTGCAGTGCAGTGCAGTGCAGTGCAGTGCAGTGCAGTGCAATGCAGTGCAGTGCAGTGCAGCAGTTGTAGTCGTTGCAATGTTGATAAGTGGCCTGTGCAAAGGCCTGATTGAAATCAAGGGGGTCCTGTTGCCCTGCTGTTTGCCAGCAAAACAGAATTCTGCGGCTATTTATGAAAACAAATTAAAATGGTAAATATTGCTCTAGATGACTTTAAACAGACTGCAGTTATTTAAAAAAATAATAACTCCTTCGACCACATCTAACACCCCTCGATCAACAGGGAACCACATAACCTGAGCCTGGAATAATGAGAGGTTTGTTGCATACCAGCATTGCACAGCATTGCACAGCATTGCACAAAGGCAGCTGTGAGTCACTCAGCATTCAGCCCAGTGCAAGGTTTCCATCATCAGTATACTGAAATCTGATTGGTGCATAAACAGGCAAAGGGGACTGCCAGTGTGGTTGCAGATTAAAAGATTGGCTAATCGAGTTTTTACTGTTTCAAAATAGCCACTGCAAATGCTCGGGGCACTACAGCAAAAAGCAAAACCTGAGCAGATCATTCTGGGACACAAAATGAGGAATGCCTGCCACAACACTGTCAATAAGGAGGGCCACCCAGGGCTGCCCTGGAGGGCAGCAGCCAGGAATGTCTGGGAAGTCCCTGGGCTGGACATGAAGCGAGTTTCTAAATAGTTTACCTGCTGAAACATTAAAAACCCTGAGGTCATTAAAAAAAAAAAAAAAAAAACACCCAAAACGAATTGCTGTTTTCCCTGGGTAACGTTACAATGCTATATACAAGAATACAGACTGGCTCCACTGCAGTAAGACTTCACGTAAAACCTGAAAAGTACTCTGAAGTCTCTAATCCAGCTATACAGACCGGTCGCTCCGCTCCGGACTTCCGGTTCCATATTCCACAGATTGCGAGCTGGGGTAACTGGTTCTGTTCAGTTCGGGGTGTGGCTGGGATGAGACTGGCTGTGTAATTAAACTGGTCCTTGATCACTTCCTGTGGTCTGATTTACAGCTCGACCATTTGAAATGGTGACTTACAGCACAGGGATTAGCTGCTGAACCAGAACAATCTCCAGCACAAAATAAGCAGAGGCCAGCGGTTTCAAAGGGAAATGTAAGACTCCGGTTATCTGAATTGCTCGTGAGCCTGACGCAGCATCCTGTCATTTCGTGATCTGTAGATGAGCAGAAGAGACGCACTCAGCGGGTTCATGGTTAAGTGAACGGATATGGTTTCATGTGCGTGATTGCAACGCTTTCTCTTTGATGTGCCAGTCTCTGCTGCTGGGAAATGCGAGCTGAGGTTTCTGCTGGTCTCATGCTAGCTCTGTGTTCAGCTTCCAGATTCACTTCCTGGCAAAGCAAAGGGTGTAGTCACACAGAAAGAGTTTTGGGACTGGCCAGACTATAGCTTGAAACTCACACTAGCTGCTGTGGATCGCCGTTCAATACCTGCTTGGAAACCTGAAACGGTAACAAATACCCAGCTGCTGTGTAATGATCTGTATGGTCAGCGGTGTAGCGCAGGGGAATCGCCAGCATACTGAGCTAGGGATGGGTTACGTGCAAATGTTTTAGATGCTACTAAAAGAGACTTCAGTTCAGTGGGAACTTTTCCCCTTGCTGGGTCATTTTGATAGTTCCACTCTGAAAATGGGCTGCCGTTTTTCCCAGAGAGTGAGGTTAAGAGTTTGCTTTCTATTCTGGTCTGAATGCGATTAGACTGGAACAGGTGCACTGCCCTGTAACTCAGTGCGGCTGTGGAGCCCACGAAGGGTTAACACAGAGCGTCTCTCGTCTCACCCAGGGCAGGGCACTAACCTGGACAGCACAGGGAGTGTGGAAGGGTTTACCAGGTATAAGACCTGCAGTGATGAAGTTAACAAGCCTAGCGTGAAAGGTGTGACACTCTGCAGAATCTTTTTGAAGCGTTCTTTTGACCTCGCTTCCGAGGATTCTTGTGATATTAAAGCTGCATGCCTGGGCAGATTGGCATCAGTAAATGTTTCATGAATGCAGTGTCTAGTTTCCGGGACTTCACTGCGCTGCTGATAGTCTGGGTCCGTTCACAGTCACTGTACCATCGGTGTTCTGCAGCGCTATCGAAAATAACAAGGGTCGGCTTGAGAAACCTTCCGGCTACCTTTACAGGTCCAGCTGTTTAATACCTGAGATCTGTGACAAAATGACACCGTATTAGCAGTTCTGTGTTACTTCTATTATTGTTTGTCTCTTTGACTTTCGTTACCTTGCACCTCCGTGATCGGTTTTTTATGCCAAGGGTGTTTTCACAGATTCTGGCATTTCATCTGGTTTGCTAAGCCTCGTGACATTTCCTGCCGATATCCTAAAACGTCTTTTGTTTCGTCGCCATGGCAAAGCTGTTTATAATATCAACAGTTAATAATATTACTTGTTCAAGATAGTTTTATTATTTTTTTTAGCTGGTGAGTCTGCGGTGAAGAATGCTGGAGGAACAGTTTCTAACTCCCCCTGTGGGCTAAGGAGCCTTCAGGTGGTTTCATGTACTGTCTGTTTACATACAACCGCTGGGATGCTGTTGTTGCCGAGGATACTACTGTTGCCTAGGATACGAGGACCGACCGCTTTCTTTGTGTTGCAGGTCCCAGACTGTCCTTGAAGACTGACAGCAGTGGGTGTCTGCCTGTTGCTAAGGGATGTCGCTGAACGTAAATTTGATTGGCCCGTCTCCCTGGGGCTTCAGGATATCTGGAGGGCGGGACTTCAAGAAGCCCATCGCTGTTTCCAAGGTAATGGTCAACCAAGGTAGCCTGGGCTGCCTCCAGCTTTTAAAAAAACGAAAACGCATAAATCTGTAAAATTTGGCTTCACACCCAACTTTATTGTTATTATAAATAATAATTTTGAAATTACCATACATCTGAGGAGTTGCGCTAGAAGATTATGGGGTGGAAATATTTAAGAATCATGACGCCCTACCCACATTACAAGTCTGTCCTGGAGTTTTAACAGATGAATCACACTGAGGTGCTGAAACATGAGAGCATGCTGTTGAAATGAAGACGTGATCTGCTGTAACAAGCACCGTTCACACCTGCGCAGGGTTAATATCTACTCAGTGCAAAATCCAACACACACGCGCTTTTCATAATGGGACCATTCACACTTTACCAATTCCCAGTTCACCTCACCCAGTGATAGAAGCACGTGATTTAAATCTAACTTCAACACTGAACACAAAAAAGACTCTCGTTTCTTTTGAGTATATGTCTGAAACGAACAGATGAAGAGGTTGCGATTGCTGTAATGTGTGTGTCAGCGTGTGCATGACTGTGTGCGTGTGTGTGTGTGCTGAAGTTATTGATGTAGTTTTTTCTGTGTTTTTGTTTTTCTGCCTGGAATTCTGCCTCGTTTCCTTTGCTATTGAAGACCTGTCTGGTGTAATTTAAGGAGCGCTGCACTATGAAGGAAGTGGGTGATGGCAGTAATAGGGACTGAGAAGCGGGTCCATTGTTGTGTGTTTGGGCTGTAAGTCTCGGAGAGACAAGAAGACAGGATCGGTGTTCATGAGTGTGGAGAGAGGGGCAGGGCGGGAGGGCTCTCCAGGAACCTCTTGAGAGTTTGAAGCAAGCTAACAGACAGACAGGACTTCTTACAGAGAAAGAGCCCAGACTGCACCCCTACCCAGGACAGGGCTGGGCTGAGAAATACGAAACGAAAATAAATTGAGTGACTCACCTTTCATCTGGAGTACCTGGAGAAAGACTTCTAGTCGAATGGCATGTCGTTGAATTTGAGTTTCTTGAGTGCAACCTCTTGCTATTTCAATATTGAGCAAAGTCTTTGCAACATGAAGAAAAAGGGCAGCTGGCAGTTTTTCTTTGCATTTGCAGCGCCTGCCCGCACGTGTTAATGGCTGCACAAAATCCATGTGTGTCGTCTACAGCTTTGTTCCCCGAACACACAAGTCAAGTCGAGCTCTGTGACATCCGTTCTGCCTCGGATTGCAAAGCACGGATTTCCTCCAATAAAAACACTCACAGTCTGAATGGCTTGCCATCTTGTGCCATCTCATGCAAAGAACAAATAGGAAACCATGCCTACAAACAACTGATACCAGAAGTATATTCTGTGCTGTGGGGTATTTTTTCAGTAAGACCCTGAGTAAAAAATATATATATATATTCTAATTCAATATACTGAATTATTCAATATTTAATATTCATTGTGTGTGTGTGTTTGTATGCGTATTGCAGTGTTTGTGAGGATGATACTAATAGACAGGGTTTGTGAGTAAAATCATTTAAAGGTTCTTTTACAATTTAAGGTAAAACTAGAAGTCAAGTACACTAACAGGAATGCTCGTACGCTGATGAAGGCGCTAGCTGGAAACGTCTGTCTGCTTGACTTGCTTTCTCCTAGTTTTCTCTTGGGGCTATGATTGAATGCTTCAAGGTTCTGAGTTTAACTTGCGTTGAATTGCTGCTTGTGTTTCCAGGTGAGTGCCGGCAGCAAGGCAGAGGTCGCTGACCTTCGACCCGGTGATGTCATCCTGGAGATTAATGGTCAGGGCACAGCGGATATGCTCAACGTGGAGGCCCAGAACAAGATCAAGACCAGCAAGGCACAGCTGCTTCTCACTGTGGACAGGCAGGTTCTCTTCCCTTTGAGCCACTGGAGCCTGTCTCCTTGTTTTCAAAGAGTGTTTCAAAATTCATTATTAGGGTGCCAGTAATGTGAGTGCTGGAGAGCTGAGAGTGCAGCGTGTAGACTAGCGCTCATTATTATTAAGGTGCTGGTAATGACAGTGCTGAGAGTGCAGTGTGTAGACTAGCGCTCATTATTATTAAGGTGCTGGTAATGACAGTGCTGAGAGTGCAGTGTGTAGACTAGCGCTCATTATTATTAAGGTGCTGGTAATGACAGTGCTGAGAGTGCAGTGTGTAGACTAGCGCTCATTATTATTAAGGTGCTGGTAATGACAGAGCTGAGAGCGGAGCGTTTAGACTCATTAGTAAGAGAGCTCTGTTAATGAAAGGTGTGCCTGGCAGGTTCTTGTTTGCTGTGCAGGTGTGGCCACAAGCTTCAGGCCAGGTGTGTGAGAGTCAATGGAAAGCACTACAGGGGGAGACCCCAGGCTCCAAATGAAGGGGTTTCCAGACTTCGGAGTCACTCTGACCCAGTAAATGAACAGCCCACTGATTTTAATTATCCTAGTGTCCTTAAAGTGGGGGGGAACAAACAAAAAAATCTATTTAGTTTGTATCTCTTGGTCAATCGCATGGATCCACAGGCTCCCAGCAGCTGGGCTGTTTGTTTGCAGATTGCCTGCAGTGTATTGTCTGCTTCTGGAGACGGTTGCAGCCAGGGTAAAGACTCACAGAGGCATGTTAATTAGGCTTGTAAACATTCTTATAAAAACGCTGGGGAAAATGATCCGTGTTGCAAGCGCTGGATCAGTGGCAGGAATGCTAAATCATTTCAGCATGTTTTGTCTTCTTGAGAGAGCACAGCTCTGGCGTCTTGTTTTATCTCTGCGTCTAGAGCAGCGTTTGTGGTCTCCAGCCTGGGTCTTACTACAAATCCCAGGGGAAGTTTGAAGCATGTTCTTGGTTTTGGGATAACGCAGGACAGTTGACTGTCATTCCGTGTGACTGTCTGCAGCTCACAGCGTTGACATGCGGCTCCTAGCCCTAATCACCACAGCACCACGCAGTCAGGGGATCGTTGGAGAATTGACCAGCAGTGATTTTGCAGCTGGAAAAGCAGGACAGTTTGAAGTGACTCCAGCCACATGCCGGAGCCCTTTACCCCCCCCCCCCCCCCCCCTCTGCACCCCCAAGACAGTGCGTCTCCTGCCCTTCCAGTAGCTAAGGGCACTGCCCTGTCTTGGGTGCTCATTTAGCCACCTCGCACCTCCAGCCCAGGTGTATTGAGACTGCTGCCACTCTGCCTGTTTATTGTATTCTCCCTTGGAGCAGGACTGTCCAATGCATGGCTCTCTACATCACGTTGATCTCCACAGTGTGGCTCTTGAGTTAGAGGTGACTTTTTTGCGATATCATTCTGTAGTTTCTGTGATTTTACATGATGTTAAATAAAAGATCGAAATTATGTTCCTATAAACTTAATAATAAGCAGAAATATATATCTGCACTTTTGAACCTTCTGTTTCTATTAAATTAACAAGAGTTAATTTCTCCTCTTCAAACCCTGCTGAAGGGAGACGTGTGAAACTCTTCAATGTCCAGACAGGACAGGAATACTGCTTCCTCCGCTGGTCTCGGTGAGCGTGGTGTCTCCTGCAGGCTTCCAGGCTGGGATGGAGCTTCAGGTTCACATTCACTCCCTGTTATTTATTTACAAGCCCGCGTTCTGCTTCACACAGATCCAGCCAGTGGCACCTGGAGCCCTTCCAAAAACTACACGGCTGCTGTTTGAGTTTGTCCTTTTGTCTCGCGGGCAGCATTCCTTCCAGTGTGCGTTACCGTGCTTAGCAAAGAAGAGGCACTTCTTCATGGTCATTGTTGAAGGGCAGGATAACGACAGCGCTGGAGAGCTGAGAGTGGAGTGTTTTGAAGTGACAGGGAATTCTTAGGGCTGCGTAGTGTTTGTTTGCGTGGGCTTTCTGGTTTTGCTGATGCAGGTAGAAATGTAAGAACAGAATCGCAGGCATCATCACACAAGGGGGGCCTGTTGTCAGAAGAATTAATGTATTGAAAGAGCCCCCCGTTCCTGTCGTCCCCCCCCCTGCGCACACACACCCCTACTGCTCTGGTCCATGTGAGTGGATTTTTCCCCGCTGACCTCATGTCTCCTAGATGGTCAGAAACAAACCCACTGGCCCCATTACTGGACAATGCTACAGTGTAGCTGCTGCTTCTATCCTGTCCAATTAGAGCAACTGGGCACAATAACACACCGGGCAACGTGCCAAGCCTGGCGTGGCTGAGAGAAGCCTGGCACCTCCGCAGCTGGGGGAGGAGGGGTTTCTTCAGCTCGGTGCGCATGTATTGCAGGAAGCCAACAGTGCAGTCCAGCTTGGTATTGCCATGAAACAGCAGAGTTATCCAGACTAATATATCGTTCATATTGTTCACTTTGTATCATTTTCAGCTTCCTCGTCCAGCTGTGAAAGTGTAAAGCTCCTCTCTCCTCTCAGTACACCATCGAATTGTGTTTTCAACAACATTTCTGTGTAAGAAGTCAAGTGCTGCTGTCAGTCTTTCCAGACAGGCGGGTGCGAGTCTGTGAAGCGTATTTCTGAGAGGAAGGTTTAGCTGGGGCACAGCAATAATAAATTGTCTGATTTTATAAACTTGTTAAAACGATGCTCAGCAGAGACCTGTGTTTCGGCGTGCGTGCCTCTTTTCTTTAAAAAGCTGTGAAGAAAATGGGTTTTAATGGACTGCAATTTTATAGCCCAGACTTATTAAAAGACAACTGATTTATGGCAGTAGAAGCGCCTGTTTTTTCCTAATTTGCCTAGATCAGGCTGTGGGCGTGCTGGGGCTCTCTGTGCCTGCTCGGTAGACTTCAGTAGCCTTTGTGGAGTCTGTGAGGGGGCTTTTTTTAGGGTTAACACATGCCTTCGATTTGCGGCTACTTTGGCATTTCTTATATAAAAACCAAACTCATCTTTCAGTTTTTATTTTTGAGCCAAAATGTTTTTAATGAAGTTTGATGTTTAGGATTGTTGGCAGCACTGGCGACCAGAAGTCTCCCATTTAGCCACGGAGCGGCACAGAACAGCGTCTCCAGAACAGACTGCTGGTGATTTCACTCCAGAGTCCCGCAGGATCACATCAAAGAGAACAATCATGTTGCATCGCCATTAAACATTTCAGCTCTTCAACATTTCAGCGCTTTGATCGCTGTCTGAACTAAACGCTTGAATCTCGTATAAAACAGGCAGTCATGGACAACGCTGCATCTTTGGCGGCAGTGACCGTCAGTTATTTTTGTTTTATTTCTTAAGAGCAGGAATGGATGACAGAGCTGCCCTCTCTGTCTCGTAGCTGGTATTGTCCATTACAGTGACATTAATGCGAAGGGGCTGTAGATTTGGGCACATGAAATTTGACACCTGTAACCTTCTTGCACTGTGATTGGCTGCACTCACGAGCTGCACCCAATCACAGGGCTGAACAAAACTCTCACATTCCGGTAAAGTGTTCCAACTTTTAAAAGGACAGTCCCGTGTCGGCTTGCAATAACAAATACAGTTATGCAGGGAATGAGGGGCGTAACAGTGTCCACTGGCTACAGTTGCTGCGTCCCCTGCTGGATTTTGCATGCTCTGTAAAGCGCTTTGAAACGCTCCATTGACAGTGTTTTAACTGTTAGGATCTCCGTTCCCCGGCTCTGTCTCCTTGCCTCCCACAGTAAGCGATGCAGCTTCTCGAAGCCTTCTGATCCAGTCTGGAATCGTTTTAATGAAACAGAACTGGCAATGCACCCCATTCACCAAGCCTGGTGACTGAGCTGAAGTGGATATGTTTTAGAACCCATGACACCTTTCCCAAGGCTGTTGACGACTCTCTGTACAATTGCATGGACTTGCTGCTGTCTGAGCGTCTGATTCGCTGTGTGCTGTTTTAAAGGCTTTTGTTCCCTGCTCCTGTTTTGAATCCCCATGCTGGCGCCCTGTCCTGAGAGAGTGGCCCTCATTGAGCAGCCATGCAGTGACCCTAACCCTCCATCGAAAGCAGTTCAGAACAAACCAGACTATCAAATCATCTCTTCATCTGCCAGCTGCTGTTCTGCATCATTTCACCACCCTGATGCTGCTGCATCGCGTTCCTCACACTGCTGTGTCAGTAACACAGCTTTCTGCCCAATTAACCCTCACACTTGGATCAGCCCCATGAGGGTGTGTAGCTACAATATAGCTACCATATGCTTGACTAAAGTTAAAGCAGTTCATTTCTGCCAATTTGGTCTTTTTGTGTGTGTGTGTGTGCACGCTTGTTTTAGTTATACTGCCAGCTGCACAGAAATCAAACCGCAGAATTTTCCCCAGCCTGTGCAGGTCAAATAGAGAGTGTGACTCTATGTTAACAGTTGCAATAATAATTCTTCATTGTCTATATATATATATATATATATATATATATATATATATATATATATATATATATATATGTGTGTGTGTGTATACATGTTGCACTCCATTATAAAAAGCGATGGGTTATAATGGCTTTTCCAGTTGGTTACAAACAGCCCCAGTATGTTGAATTTCAAGTTTTAAAGAAACTCTCCCCTCAAGTCAGTTCTAATGCTCATCGCTGCTGTACTAACTTTCCCTTGTTGGTGTTTCCTCTCTGCCAGGTCGGAGCCTGCTTCTCCCGGACAGACGAACGGGATCCTGACCCCGGAACGCTTATCTTCGCAGTTCCAGGTCTGCTCTCTTTTTTTAAATATTTTTTTAAATATTTTTTTTTGTTCTTCTAGTTTCTGTTCCGTTCTCAAGCACTCCTTA
Source organism: Polyodon spathula (assembly GCF_017654505.1). NCBI lineage: Eukaryota > Metazoa > Chordata > Actinopteri > Acipenseriformes > Polyodontidae > Polyodon > Polyodon spathula. Next base: position 8,130,497 of record NC_054562.1, read on the forward strand.
CCTGGGATTGAAGACCTTTCTTATTTCTCTCGTTGTTCTTCCTTCGCGGCTCTAGGAGGCGCTCCAGGTCAGCCGAGACGAGAACCAGAACTACAGCAAGCCCTTGCACCGGAGCCCCTGCTCCCCCGAGCCTCTCGCCCCTCGACACTCCCCTGGCTACAGCAAGCCAGACACGCCCCCCAGCGCTAGGAGGTGAGGGCACGACCTGGGAGCAGATCTCTGTCTCTGCTCCCTGACTCTCCCCTTTATTTACAAGCTTGCAGACGCTTAGCGATTTAATGCTTTGCATTGTGTTATACCTGTATGAATACCTGTGTGTTAAAAATGGAATGCGTTTACTTTTAAAAAGTCAAGTTTCTTGATTTCTAACACAACACAAGCAGCGTTACGAGTTCGTAGGCCACTTCATTTGCAAAAGACCTGCAAGTTGCCCTTAGTGGAAAGTACAGACCCAAAACTTTCAAGGATTATTTTAAGACAGGGGTGTCACACTTCAGTCCTCGAGGGCCCACAGGGTCTTCTGGTTTTCTTTCCAACTTAAGCTCTCAATGAACTTCATCCATCTCTAGTTATTTGGTCAGTTGGACGTGTTTCATATTTTTTTTCCAGATTGTTTACAGTTGATTTTTTTTAATAAAGGCACTTGATACAATACGTTTATGAGATGCTTTTTGTCTGCAGCTTCCAGTCTCGCTCCTGGTCTCCTGTAGACAAGAGTTTCAGCCCTAAAGTGTCCTTGGACTCCCCACGTCTCCAGGTAAGAGAACAGCAACGGGGAAGGGGTGTGTGGCTCGATGCTGCCATCTAGCGAGTGCTGAGGGAAGTGCTTTTGATCCATTTCCCAGCATCGGCAATCGCTTTGTGTCTCTTTCTGAACACTTGTCTCATTTAACCTTGGGGGGGCAGGCACAGCAGATGCAGCCTGGTGACAGTGTTCACTGAAGAGGGAAAAGGGAATGCCATTAAATAGCTGAGGAACGAGGCCCATTGTGATGTCAGAACAGACCTTATGAATTCCGTTCCGAGTGATGTCATGACTCGGCTTTCTCTGTGGAATGCTGCCCCTGCACTCTGATTGGCTGAAAGATCCTCGGTGGTCTATGGCATGCCATGCCGTGTTTTCTGGTGGAACGCTGCACTGAATTCTGTTTACTGAACTGCATTGCTTCGCTGACACCCTTCACAACCTCAGCAATGTTTGTCATCACCACTTCTCCAAACTCAACTGGCAATCTGATCCCCGTCACACGGTCTAGCTTTTAATGTGATTTATACTTCTCTTTTTATATAAAACAGATTCCAAAAGATATTTTTATAGTTCCCTTTTATTTGGAACAGATTCTGAGCTATCTGCAGGACGTCTCTCAAACCAAAACGGAGATGTCTTGGAACGGTTTAAGGAATGCTCTGAAGTATCTACAGGTGTCTTAAATTTAGTTTTTGAAAGATATATACTTCTAAAAGAAAATACATCTGTTCCCATGCTGCCAGGCAGTGGCGGAGAAAAATGTTTTGAAATATTTTTTTTCAAATAGTAATTAAACCCGATATTCAAATATTCTTTAATTTTGAATTAACTCGAAAACAAAAGTATAATTCAAACCGTATTGCAGCTCAAAAGAACAAACTCATTCCGCTTCGTGAAGTCGAATGAAAACCTGTTGAATAATGTTAAAATATTCAATTGCACACCGCTTTGTAGTTTCCCACATACTTTAAAATTTAAAAAAAGCAGCATTTCGAAATCTAACATGAAATACTGTACTACAATTATGGCTTCCGGTATCATTTTGTAATTTTCTTTTGATTTACTTGATAAATTATGTTCATATAGTTTTTATTTTTATAAAATAAAATTGATAACACCATCACGCTGGCTTAGCCAAGCGATGATTGGGGCAGGCAGTGAAAATGCCCTTTTTAAAAGTTTCCAGTGCCTGGCTCTGCTCTCCAGAGATATCCTACAGGTATCAGGTGTGTGTCTCAAACCTATCGAGCCATCAGCGCCAGTGAGAGCTGAATGAGAGCCCTGTGACTGGAGACAGTGGGAACTGAATCCCCACGCTGCCCCTCAATAGAGCCGGGGGTGTCGAGTGTCCTGAGAAACGGAGCGCTACAATAGCTCTGATGAGACTGGGCAGGGGAGGCTGGGTTTGCTTTCCCCCCAACACCGACAAAGCCCTGGCTTGTGTGCGTTTGCAGCCTGGTGAGGGGGGGGGAAGGAGTGCGTTGGGTTTCCAGAAAGCTCCGTGACTCTCCCAGTAGACCTCTGAGTGGTTCCGCCTGGCCGCTCCGCCGCACAGCGGAGACCCTTTGCGTCCGATTTGCGGAAGTGCTGCTTGGAAGCAAACTGGTAGAGTGTTGATCTAATCTAGGTTAGGATGAACTGTAGCAGTCGCTGACTTGAGTTGTTTTCTTATCCATTTGCAAGTGCCAGGAAAAAAAAAACTAGGCAGCGCTGTGGACTGTTTGGCTGGCTGGATTGATCAGCCGCAGGGCAGGGCTTGTTGATGAACTTTCCCGTGCAGAATTCCTGCTTGATTGCAAGTCAAGCTCGCTGGCGTTGCTTTTCTGAAAAAAAAACTTGCGATCCGTTTTGTAGCTTTTAACAGGCGGATTGTTCTGAAGCAGTTCCACTCTTGGACGGCATGCAGGTTTCATCCAGTATTTAAAATCTTAGTTGATCCTTTTCGGGCAGACGTTCAGAGTGTCGAAGGCTAACCCCCCCCCCCCCCCCCCCCCCCCCCCCCCCCCCCCCCCTGTCAGCATTGCTGCTTCATCCTGTTGCGTTGCGTGGAAAGTTCCAATGTTTTATTATAAAGTAGAGTTGATCAGATTATCGCCAAGTGTAAGCAAAACATCTGTAGCAACTCGCAGATGTAAGAAGTACCACATTTGTTCTTGTAAATTTGATACGGGCGTTATTTTGGTGTTATCAGAATCTAGATCCTGGTGATCTTGGGTTGGGTAAAATGTTGTTCTGCATACTTGTAACTAAAGGCTACATTGTCCTTGTTTGACAAAACTAGACTGTAATGTGTGTTGGGGCTTTCTGCTGTGGATGTAGGTCGATGGTGCTTGCTTTGGCATGCAGTGTGTTCTCTCCTTGGTTTGGGAGGGGCGTACACGCAGATCCAGTCTCGGTTATATTTCTCGCAGACAGGAAGTGCTGTGTTTAGCTGGGCTGTGCCTCTTGGAGTCGTCCTCGCAGCTCACCCTTTCTCCCTCCTGCTTCTTTACCGACGGACGGAGCCCATTAGCTGCGGCCGCCGGACCTTTTCCACCAGAGCGGAGAGGCAAAGAGTTTAAATTTTCCGTCAGGAGGGCTCCGGGTTTTTCCGTTTGGAACTGCTATGGGATGTCTGTGGAGAGAGCAGCTCTGTGCAGAACAGGCTGGGGTTTGGGAGGGAGAGAAGGGGTAGAGAGGGGTGATGATCTGCCCCAACACCTTGAAATTAAAGGTTGAGGCTGGGAGCACAGCGGATATCTTAGTCCCGGGACAGATGTTTTAATATTATTTTTATATTTTAAAAATATTTTTAATTGGCTGTAAAAGTATAAATCAGGATCATATCCCAGTAAAATAATCTCTCGGCAGTAAAAGAAACCAGGCACCCTATCTAATAACTATTGACAAGAGAAACGCTGGTCTGAACAGTAGAATCTCATTTATCACACGTTCATTATATATTGGTTTCTTTTGCGGGAAATCTTTTTAATACAGGTGCTTATAAATCCTGGTATGGGAGCGAATACCCGACATTATCATTTCTGCAAGATTGATCCTTTTTTTTTTTTTTTTTTTTTTTTTTTTTTTTTTTTTTTTTTTAAAATAAAGCCCTTTTTAGGTAGGTTGAAACTCTTTGTTTCTGTGTTCAAGTTCAGATCAGGTAATCCCCTCTGCCTAGAGAAAGCGTTTCCCATACCTGTTGGGAAGAGCGTTAACCCCCTTTTATACTCCCCGGGGGGGCTAGCTTTGCTCTGAAAGACGACAGGCAGTTTGTCACTCTCTCAAAAGTTTGCTTTTATAACAGTTATGAATGGAAGCTCTGTTCCAACTCCAGAATTCAAATCCAAAATAAAATTCCTTTTTACGATAACAGGAACTCAAAGCTGTCGCAAAGATCTGCAATCTGGGGGTATGGGATGTCCTGTACTCGGGAGAACGTGAACTAAAACTTAACCATGGGTTTCAGAACTACCTTCAATTCTGCTGCTGCAACGATCAGGAGCCAGGAGTTCGATGCTGCATGAAGAACTCCTTTTCGTTAACCTGCAGACTCGGGTGTGGCTCATACTGTGATGGTCTGTTTGCTACTAATTCAGTACCCGATGGTCCCAATAAACCGGAACAGGAGCATTCCACAGACCCAGCCAGGCTCTCCCGAATCAATTTCTCACACCCAGGCGATCCGGACAATAGAAAAAGCCGATTCATTGCCAGGGAGTTGCTGATGAGGGGTTGAGATTCCTGGCTTTCTGTTT